>NW_026048397.1:0-108984 GCF_023864345.2 Schistocerca serialis cubense | reverse complement strand
GTTGGCACCGCGTCCGTGTCAGGCCGCCGCTGCGGCTGCTTCGAGACCTTCTTCTTTGGTGGCTTCCGGAAACCGTCATCTGCCCCGGTGGCGGCGTCGCCGGTACGCTTACGACTATGCTGCTGGTGGCCGTCGTCATCTTCACCCGAAGAGTCATGAGTGCAATCCATACCGAGATCCAAAGTCCTTGCACAGGTCGTCAACAGATCGTTTTCACGGAGGCGTTGCCTGGTCATCATAGGTGGGGGGCCGGATGAGGCCGCCGACGAAGTATTCTCCGCCGGACGGCGATCCGCCACACCCTCAGCCGGAGTAGCGTCCGTAGACATAACGAGCTCTCGCGCGACACGTCCGCTCTCGTCGGAAGACTAACTCCGAATGGTAGCAAGCGCGGGAGGCGCGGCGCGGCGGCGCGCAGAGTGGCGGCCGCTCTCTCGGCCGTCCGCGCCCGCCCGCGACACTGGCTGGGCCTTGTGATTCTCTGCTCTGCTGCTGTGCTGTGCTTGCGTGCCTGCCGTCCCGCTCGCTCTCGCTGTGTGTTACGCGCGTCGTCGAAATGGCAGATCAGGCGGCTACGAACGAGACTGCTGCGGCACCCGCCGCCACCGGCACGACGAAGAAGGCCAAGTCTGCGTCGTCTGCGAAGAAGCCGCGCGCCAAGCCTGCGCACCCGCGCACCTCTGAGATGGTGACGGCCGCCATCAAGAGTCTGAAGGAGCGCGGCGGGTCGTCGCTGCAGGCGATCAAGAAGTACATAGCCGCGCACTACAAGCTGGACGCGGAGAAGCTGGCGCCGTTTATCAAGAAGTACCTCAAGTCGGCCGTCGTGGCGGGCGAGCTGGTGCAGACGAAGGGGAAGGGCGCGTCCGGCTCGTTCAAGCTTGCCGGCGCCGGCGGCGGGGGGGCGGCCGAGGGCGGCAAGGCTCGTGCTGGCGGTGCCAAGAAGAAGCGCGCCGCTCCGGCCAGCAAGGAGAAGAAGGGCGCCCGTGCGGCCGGCGCAAAGAAGGCTGGTGGCGTGAAGGCGGCGACCGGTCGGAAGGCGGGCGCCGCCAAGAAGGCGTCTGCGGCGTCGGCCGCTCCCGCGGGTGCGAAGAAGGCGGCTGCGGCCAAGCCGGCCAAGGCCAAGTCGCCGTCGAAGGCGAAGAAGGCCGCCAAGGTTCCGACGAAGAAGCCGAAGGCGCCGCGCCCGAAGAAGGCGACGACGCCGTCTAAGGCGAAGGCTTCGCCCAAGAAGAAGAAGTAGAGTAGAGGAGAAAGAGATGGGAAAGGAAGGGTTTGGCGCTTGACTCCGTCGTCCCCACCCCCCGTCGTCGTCTAGTGGCGCGCAAGAGACGCGCGGCCCAAAACGGCCCTTCTCAGGGCCATCAAAGCACGTCGGGGAAGGTTTTGATTGTCGTGTTGCGTTTGGTGTGGGTGTCTGTCTGTATGCCCGTGGGGATGCTGTTTGCGTGCCGTGGTGGTTGGATTGCGGGGGTCGGTGGCGGGTGTGGGCGGCGGTAGCGGTAAGCGGTGTTGTTGTTGTCGTGGTTGATTGTCGCCGTGTTTGTGGCGGCGGCCGACGGTTGGTTTTCTGTCACGTTGTTTTGTTTGAATACGTTGGTTGGCTTGCCTGCGTTCGTTCTTCTCGGATGTCTGTCTTGTCGAGTCGAGTCGTGTCTGGTCTTTGTTTTGTTTTGTTCCTTTGTGTGTGTTATGTTTTGCAACGGGGGGCACGTTGAGATGTGGAAGGAGTCGGCGGGGATTTCGGTGGCGTGTAGAGCGAGCGAGCGCGCCTGCCTGGCCGTTGGCCGTCGGAGTGGAGTGCGGGTTTTTTTGTTTTCGAAACGAAAGCGGCGGCCGGCCAGCCACCCGTGCGGTGTGACGTCGGCCGTTGGGTATTGTGCGCTTTGAGCGCCGGGGAGGGATGATGTGTGATTGTTGCGCGCTGCTAGCAGGCAGGCAGAGTGAGCGGGTGTGGCGGACGGACGGGAAGTGGTGGTTTTTGTTTTTGGGTTGCGGGGCGAGAGGCAGGCGACCGACAAAGTTTGCTCGCGACGGAGAGATGTTAGTGGCCCTGAAAAGGGCCGTTTTTGTTTGTGCGGTGCGGTGCCGCGGCGCGGTTTAGGCGCGCTCGCCGCGGATGCGGCGCGCGAGCTGGATGTCCTTGGGCATGATGGTGACGCGCTTGGCGTGGATTGCGCACAGGTTGGTGTCTTCGAAGAGGCCGACGAGGTAGGCCTCGCTGGCCTCCTGCAGGGCCATGACTGCGGAGCTCTGGAAGCGCAGGTCGGTCTTGAAGTCCTGGGCGATCTCGCGCACTAGGCGCTGGAATGGCAGCTTGCGGATGAGCAGCTCTGTGCTCTTCTGGTAGCGCCTGATTTCTCGCAGGGCGACGGTGCCCGGCCTGTAGCGGTGGGGCTTCTTGACGCCTCCGGTGGCGGGCGCGCTCTTCCTCGCCGCCTTGGTGGCGAGCTGTTTGCGCGGCGCCTTTCCGCCGGTGGACTTGCGGGCCGTTTGCTTTGTGCGGGCCATGGCGGTAGCGGTAGCGGTAGCGGTAGCGGAGCGGCGTGCGTGGAGGTTAGGTGCGGCGCGGCGTCCGGTGCTGCCTTGACAACGGGCCCGCGCGCCTCCGTGCTGCGCTTATATGCCCTCGGTTGCGCGTGGTGGGGGGAGGGCGGGCCAGAGTCTATATAGGGGGGCGGCGGGCGCGCTGGGCGCAGACCGTAGCCGACTCGCCAGCCGCTGCAGCTGCTGTTTGTGCACGTTTTGCTTTGCCCGAGGAAGGAAGGATGACAGGCCGCGGCAAGGGAGGAAAGGGGCTCGGCAAGGGTGGCGCCAAGCGGCACCGCAAGGTGTTGCGCGACAACATCCAGGGCATCACGAAGCCCGCCATCCGCCGCCTGGCTCGCAGGGGCGGCGTGAAGCGCATCTCTGGTCTGATCTACGAGGAGACCCGCGGGGTGCTGAAGGTGTTCCTGGAGAACGTGATCCGCGACGCGGTGACGTACACTGAGCACGCCAAGCGCAAGACTGTGACGGCCATGGACGTGGTGTACGCCCTGAAGAGGCAGGGGCGCACCCTGTACGGTTTCGGCGGTTAGGCTGCGTCGCAGCGGGCGCTGGCCTTCCCGCGGCCGTGCTTGTGGGTGGGAGAGACTAGAAAACGGCCCTTTTCAGGGCCACCACACTGTTCGGAAGTTGAAAAGTGCGAAAGAGTCTGTGTTGTTGCTGCGTGTGTGCGCTGTGTTGTTTGTTTGTTTGTTTCTTTCTTTCTTTCCGTTTGAGCGACGTGATGTGACTGGGAGGGGAGAAGGAAAGGAAACGTGTCATGTGGCTGGCTGTGTGTGGAGCTGCTTCGGTTTGTGTGTCTTTGTATCGATCGCGACGGAGATGGCGGGCTGTGTGTTGTTGTGCGAGAGGCGGTGATTATTTGCTTGCGTGGTTTGGCTCTGTGTGTTTGTTTGCGGCGGCGTTGGGGTTTCCGAGGCAAGGCGTGTGGGCATAGGCGGCCGGATCAGCTGTTTCGTTCGTGTCGACGGCCGTTGCGCGCGGGAGTGGAGGGCGGTGTGTCGACACGCCTCCCTTTAACAACAATGGTCATTATTGCTGCCGTTGTCGGTTTGGAAGGCGACTGCGACCGTGCAAAATGTGTGTGTGTGTGTGTGTGTGTGTGTGTGTGTGTGTTGGGCCACACGGGCTGTGTGGACGACAAGATGGCGGACGTGCGCCGGCGGCGGCTGTGCTGTGACAGTGCAAAGTTAAAACAAAACAAGGTGCGGCGAGGACGACTGAAATTTTGCTTTGGACGTAGGTTTGTGTGGTGGCCCTGAAAAGGGCCGATTGTTGTGGGCCGAGCCGGCAAAGCGCGTTGCGTGCAGGGGAGCACGCGGCGCTGCGATTGCCTGGCCTCCTTTAGGCCTTCTTCTCGGTCTTCTTTGGCAGCAGGACGGCCTGGATGTTGGGCAGGACACCACCCTGTGCGATGGTGACGCCCGACAGGAGCTTGTTGAGCTCCTCGTCGTTGCGGATGGCAAGCTGCAGGTGGCGCGGGATGATGCGCGTCTTCTTGTTGTCGCGGGCCGCGTTTCCGGCCAGCTCGAGCACCTCAGCCGCGAGGTACTCCATGACGGCGGCGAGGTAGACGGGCGCCCCGGCGCCGACGCGCTCTGCGTAGTTTCCCTTGCGCAGGAGGCGGTGGATTCTGCCGACCGGGAACTGGAGCCCAGCCCTGCTTGAGCGGGACTTTGACTTGCCCTTGACTTTGCCTCCCTTTCCGCGTCCGGACATGGCGATGGGCTAGCGACGGTGCACACGAAACGGAAACGAAAACGACCGGTGCGAGCGGCAGCGAGTCGAGCAGCGGAGTGCGTGCCGGCGCAGCCGGGGTGGGGGTGCTTTATGGGCTCGGGTGCGGCGGCCGGTTGCGCGCGCGCCCCATTGGTCGGCGGCCGCAACAGGGCGAGCTGGTAAAGGTGCGGCGGCGGCTGGCGGCGGGTGCCACTGTGTGGGGAGACGCTGACTAGAGCGGAGCGCTTGCTACTGGTGTTGCTGCTGCCGTACGTTGGTTCGAGATGCCGCCCAAGACTAGCGGGAAGGCCGCCAAGAAGGCTGGCAAGGCGCAGAAGAACATTTCGAAGGGCGACAAGAAGAAGAAGCGCAAGAGGAAGGAGAGCTATGCCATCTACATCTACAAGGTGCTGAAGCAGGTGCACCCTGACACGGGCATCTCGTCGAAGGCGATGAGCATCATGAACAGCTTCGTGAATGACATTTTCGAGCGCATTGCGGCCGAGGCTTCTCGCCTGGCGCACTACAACAAGCGCTCGACCATCACGTCCCGCGAGATCCAGACCGCTGTGCGGCTGTTGCTGCCTGGCGAGCTGGCCAAGCACGCCGTGAGCGAGGGCACGAAGGCGGTGACCAAGTACACGAGCTCCAAGTAAGGAGGTGGCTCTGGAATGGAAGGAAGGAAGGATGGAGAAGGCTCCTCCGTTGCGAGAGCGGCAAAACGGCCCTTTTCAGGGCCACCAACTTGCCTTTTGCGGGAAGGGCGGAATTGTTGTTGTTGTTGTTTGTGTGGACGGCTGTGATGTATGTGTGCATTTTGATTGTGGGTGGGGGGGCGCGTCAAAGCGTGTTGCGCGGGGTACGGCCACGAGGTTGGTCGCCGTGGCGTGGAATGGTGGCACGCCTCGTTGGCGTGGTTTTTGACCCGTTGGTGTTGTTGGTGTGTGTGTGTGTGTGTGTGTGTGTGTGTGTGTGTGTGTGTGTGTGTGTGTGTTACCCGTCTGCGAGGGGGGACTGTGCGATCGGCGACTTTTGTGTCACCGTAACGACGGCCGTTTGCGGGTTTGTTTTTTTGCACATCATACATGGCGAGGGTGAAATGTGAAATGTTTTTGTTTGGTTTTGTTTGCCGCCCACTATTCCCTTTGCTGTACGCCGAGTTTGACAATGGTGCGACGTAACTGCAGCGTGGAGGTGTGTGAGTGACGTTGAAATGAACGTGCCATTAAGACGCATTGTTGTTGTATTGTACTGTACGTGTACGGCGACACGCACGATGATGTACCATTCGACTCTGATGTTTGATAGCCGTGTCTGACTGATTGCGTACGACGCACGCACACCGATGTCGTCATTCAAGATGCACGCGTGTCCAGTGCAGTACAGTAAGCGCGACGCTAGACGACGACGGCGGCGGCGGCGGCGGCGGCGGCGGCGGTCGTTTGTTTGGCGAATGTCTGTACACGTGTTTGTCTGTGTCCATCCGGTATGTATTTGTTTGTTTGAAAGTGTTTTGTGTGTCGGTGACGTGGTCCGATCCGTCGCCCCCTGAGTAACTGTCGATCGGCGCGATAGACCGGCGTCACGCAACTGAACCGAAGTCTTGGGCACACCCGTCATACTGTTGTACACCGTCGCGCTGAGAACGGTAACGAAAGGTTGACTTTGATCGGTCGAATGTCTGGGCAGAACGTGAGGAAGGAGGCAAGAGTGCAAGGAGGGGGGGCAAAAGAGAGAGGAAGGGAAAAAGGGGAGAAACGCATTCGTAGAGCAACGGAACGTTCCCGTGTCGGAGGCGTATTGGAGCCGCACTGAAATGCGTTTAACGGCGGCGCGGCTGCAAGTGTCTGCCGTGGTGAACGTTACCTTTGACGGCTGCATTGGGCTTTGCCTTTGCTTTTGCTTTTGCTTTCGCTTTCGCTTTCGCGTTCGCGTTCGCTTTCGCTTTCCCGGATGTACGTAACGTTTGTTGATATGGTTCTGAGGAAGAGTGTATGACAGTGCCGTGCCGTCCATGTTCGTGTGCCCTCCCATTGTGTGTATGCTATTGTCTGTGTACTTGAATGATGTATGTAGGTGTTAGTGGACATGTTTTACCAGTGGGGGGAAATGGATCGTCGATAGTTGCCGTCACTCTGTCACGGTCGAGATGACGCACCCTCCGTACAGAAAGGTGTCGAGAAAGTGAGTGAGTGAGTGAGTGTGTGTGTGTGTGTGTGTGTGTGTGTGTGTGTGTGTGTGTGTGTGTGTGTGCGTGCGTCCGTGAATTGGCAGTGTTTGGAGGTGGGCGTGCCCTGCATGTGGGAGGGGCATGCGTAACGCTGCTGGCATGGCATTTCGGGAGATGGGAGGGGGCAAACGAGGAAACGAGGAGCGGCGGCCAAAGACGGGACGGGGAGGGGCGCGGTGTGGGTGGCTTGCGCCTGTGCTCGGCGTTGTGGTTTGTGCAAAAGAGGAGGAGAAAAACAATGTGAGTTGCCAGGGAGGGGAGCGGTGTTGTGTTGTGGTTGTCGTGGTGTAGCCGCAGACGCGGCTGTCAGTGAACGTGGCGAGACGGACGGATGCGCGGAGGGGCGGGGGCGGCGCATTTCGCCGGTGCCGTGCCGTGCCGTGCCGTGCCGTGCCGTGCCGTGCCGTGCCGTGCCGTGCCTGAAAGCCGCGTGGTCGCTGTGTTGTTGGTGGCGTGGGGGCGAGGAGAGTACCGTACGGGTGTGCTCGTGCGCCGGAAATGGCACACTGCGCCCGCCCGTCTTGGAGGCTGATGGCTGTGGTGTGGAAATGGGGCGCGGTGATGTTGAAGCAGTTGAAGAACAGAAAAGAAACCAAGAAAACGGAAGGCGTGATGCGGCGGTGGTGGTGAGAGCGGGAAAAACAAAACAAAAAAAAAACAACAAGAAAAAAGAAGGAAAAACAACAAGAAACAAAAAAGAAAACAAAAAGTCTATCAATATTAAAATGTAAATGGAAATGGAAATGGACCCAGGTATAACCTCCCTGCACAAATAGCAGAGAGTCCGATGATAATAAAAATGTGCCAGAATGTTAACTAACGTCCCTACAAAACAAACCCAACGATAATATTAATGAAAGAGTGAACCGTATGTAACATTGCAACAGACATAATGAAACCTGATAAATTGTATAAGGGCAGCAGCGTTGACCTTTGGCCCTGTATTCAGAATAGAAAGAGCCAAAGATCGTTACCCCAATGAAAAAGACACTGAAACACGTATGTAACATAGTAGCGATGGCGAGACATTGTAGCATCTGTGACCAGAGAGTTTGCGCTGGACTGCGCGAGTGTTGCGAGCGGTTCTCAGTCAGTCAGTCAGTCAGTCAGTAGTAGTCGTTGCGAGTCCGTAGCTCTGTGTAGTTGAGGGCTGTACTCTGTCAGTAGTCGTGCGGTTGTGTGATGTAGGCGGTCGGCAACACTGGTCAAGATGGTGAATAAGGTATACTGTTAATTAATATAATCATTAGATAATGAAAAAGTGTATTTATTGTAATTATTCTCCAACAAGTTGCCCAATAATAATTTTTATTTCAAAAGCATTTTTCAAACATTTAATTTTTTATTGAACTAAAGAGTTCGTTGCACTTCACACTTCATTCCACTTCTTTGAAGAAAAATGTCACTAAAATCACAAAAAAAGAGAATATTATTATTTGCAATGCAGTTCGTCCAAGCGCTGCGCAACAACCAGAGCAGAAATGTGACATCCATTTATTCGGAGGTAAGACTTTAATTCTGATTGTTTTGCACAGGGCCAAAGACCGATATTTCGGTTTAATTGAAGTTTCTTGTCACTGAACGGACGTTTTTAAATGTTGTGTGAAGACTTTATATTTGAGTCAGATTGCGAATTTCACATTTTTGTTGCCATTTTCAATACCTCTCATTGTGGGCGAGGTTACAATTAGCGCAATGTCCATTAGCATCCGTAAATAACATTGTCCATTATTTTAAATTTTGCTGGGAGGTTACAACACACACACACAAAAAAAAAAAACAAAAAATTGCATTTATATCCGCTCCTCAATTGTAGATACCCCTTACACAGCTGTGTGCAATGAATGAGTGCTGGCTGGTAATTAATTGCACTCCTTGGAGGGAAATGCCATAGGAAGTAGTCTTTAAAAAGTGAATGTTTTTCGTTAAGAGACAAAAGTTACTTTAGAAAAAAAGTAATAGTGGGGCTTTTGTTGTTGAACGAAATAAGTACAATGAACATACGTTATCAGATTTGCGCAATGCAGCGTCACACCACCTTTTGATTATAACACACAATATACTATACATCGTCCCGAACCGTGACCAGAGTCGCGAGACGAGCAGAGCACGCCGCCGACGCCCGCTCAGTACAACCGTCCACCCGCTACTACTGTCGACCGACTACTACCTCTCCCGACTCGCGCTACAATATATATAACAACTGTTCCTGGCGACCCGGTGCGTGCCACTACTGTCGTCTGGCGCGGTCCAAGCGCCGACTAGCAGCGATAAAGAACTCTCTGGTCAGACAGAGATGCTGTCATGCCTCGCCATCGCTCTGGTAATGAATACATACGTGTTGCAGCGTGCGTACCACCGGAACACGCAGTGGCGGAGCCAAAGACTGTGTTGTCGAGGTCGAGTGCGAGCGGGAAGAGAGGCAGCGTCGGCACGGAGATGCAAGCGAGCGCGAGACGCACGGGGGCTGCGGCGTGGCGCGTTTGCGGTCGGCGCCTTTGGTGGCAACGGCCGGGACAAGCAGCGGTGTATGGTGTGGTGCGGGGCGGACAGGGGCGGCGGTGGACGGGGAGGAGGCGGCGCGACGACGGCATGGGGGCGAAAACGGGACGGGGGACGGCGGATGTTGAGAGGCGTCACGCGCGGACAGGACACAGACACAGAGACACACAGATTGGAAAGGGAGGGTGCGCGGTAGTAGTTGGGAATGTGCGTACCGTGCGGGATGGGAGTGGGCGAGGAACACGGTCGTGGCCCCTGTGTTGGGTGCGTGTGATGACGTCGGTGTGTTGTGGGAAGGGAAGGTGCTGTGGCGGCGGCGCGTAATGGGCGTAGGCCGAAAAGAGAAAGGAACGTGGGCAGTGTGTTGGCAAGCGTCGGTTCGACTGCGACGTTGATGGGCAGGGCAGGGAAGGGCAAGGTTAATGGTGGTAGG
The DNA here is from genome assembly GCF_023864345.2 of Schistocerca serialis cubense. NCBI lineage: Eukaryota > Metazoa > Arthropoda > Insecta > Orthoptera > Acrididae > Schistocerca > Schistocerca serialis. Next base: position 99,553 of record NW_026048397.1, on the reverse strand, counting down.
AGTAGGCGTGTGGGCGCAAACAATCTGCCGCTGCAGGCGGTGCCGTAACCGCCATGGCGGGAAGGAGAGAGGGCCAAAGAAAGAAAGAAAGAAAGAAGAAAACAACAAAAAAAAAAAAAAAAAAAGGAGGGGGGGGGGGCGAAAGTGGAGAGGCGGTGGTGTGAGAAGGGCGGGGGCGGAAGGAAGGCAGGAAGGACAAGAGGCGAGGCGACGGCTTGCTTTGTGTATCGGTCGGTCTCTGGCTATGCTTCGTTTTCTGCAGCAGGGTCGGTGCGCGGCGTGGCTCGCGGCAGTGGGAACGCCTGGTGGCTGGACGGCCAGCAATGCGGTTGGATGGGCGGCCACAGCACCGCACCTGTGCCCGAGGAGGAGACGCTGGCGGCGGGCCCTGAGGTGAGGCCGGCTCGGCTGGGGCTGTGGATGTGTAGGTGTGCGCCGCTGCTGCAACAACGAGTAAAACGCGAGAAGAAGGGTTGGCGGTAGAGAGGAAAAAAAAAAAAAAAAAAAAAAAAGGTCGTGTTGTGTTGATGCGCAGGCAGACGCGTACAGAGGGACGAGCCCGGTCTGCAGCAGGGTGTGGCCGTGCCGAGTGCAGAGCAGCGGCGGCTCGGTTCGGTTCGGCCCGGCCCGGCCCGGCGGGCCGCGCTGTTGTCGCGGACGTGAGCGCCCCCTGGCGGGTGGCCGGAGGCGGCGCGGCGTGTTGGACGTGTGGCTGGTGGCAGTGCACAATTTGCGAGTGGCTGGCGGTGTGGTGTGGCGGTTGGCGCGTCGGGCGGCGGAGAGGTATGTGTTGCGGGCGCCCTTTGCTGCGCTGCGTCGTTGCGTGTGCCGTACAGGGCGGGCGCTTGTCGACTGTGTGGGCGGTGTGGCGAATTGGCGTGAAACGGCTGCCGAGAGGTGTGTGGTAGCGAGCCGGTCGGTGGTGTCAGTGCGAAGGGGAATGTGCGTGCGTGTTTGGCGGTTTCGGTGTGCTTTTTGCGGCGTGAGAGTGGGAATTAGTGGGGCCGGCTGTTGTGTTGGTTCCTTGTGTCTTGTGTCGCGTAGCTTGATGGCAACGTGGAAGGACGCCGGTTTCGTTTTCGTTTCGAGCCTTGCGTGTGGTTGTCGACGTTGACTGGTTGGCGTGTGCCGATGCACGTGCATGTGTGGGTCGCGAGTGCGTTTTTGGCTGGCTGTGTGTGTGTGTTTTGGGGGGGAAGGGGGAGGCGGTGGTGAAAGTGCAGTCGTCGGGTGGGGCTGGGGCTGTGCGTCGTGGCGGAAAGGTGGTAGGTTGCGGGAAGCGAGCCCGTCGTTGACGGTGTCGCGTGAGTTGTGAATCGAGTGGGGCGCGGGGCGCGTGGCGCGGGACAGGAGCAGCGTGCCGCTGCGTCGTGGTCGTCAGCAGAGGCTGTGCGTGTGCTTGTCCTTTTTGTGGGCGGTTCGTGCGAGGCGTTTTTGTTTTGTGTTGCCCTAGTTGTTAGTTTATTTTGTTTGTGTTTGTTATTTTGAGACGACGACTGGTTGGTGGCGTGCGCGCGAAGTGGCGGTGTGCGCTTCCCGTGTCGTTTGTGTTGTTTTGTTTTTTTGTTTTTGTGTGTTTTTTTTTGTTTTTTTTTTGCACTGGGCCCCGGTGGGTGGGTGCGTGTGTGTCGATTGCCGGCTGGCGAAAGGTGCGCCATCGGCGGGGTGGGTCGCCGGCACAAGTAGAGGCGGCGGCGTTGTTGCTGTTGTTGTGTGGTGTTTGTTTTGTTCGGCTGTGTCGGCGAGCTGTGTTGCGGTGCGTGTGAATGGTGGTGCAAAAGTGCTGGCGTTGGGGCTGCGACTGCGACGGCGGCGAGCCGCGGGCGCGCCATTGATAGTGATGTTGTGAACAGCGGCTGTGTACGGTAGTGGTGTTGTTGTAGCACGACGTGCATCCGGGCCGGCGCGGAAAGCGCAGTTGCGGGCGGTTGCCCTTCGGTGCCAGCCATGTCGCGTGAGCGGCGGGTTGCTCTGGTGTCGACACGTGGTGCTCTGGGTTGTTGTGTGGTGCCCTTTGGCCGGTGGGGGTGGTTCGCGTGTGTCTCGTTCGCGCTCGGTGTCTGGTCGTGGTCGTGCTGCTCCCCCGTCTGTCGGCGGTTTCCGACGTCGTCTGTACGTTTTTGTTCGTTTGCGGCGTGCCTGCCGACGTCGTCCCGTCGCGACCTTTCAACCGAAAGTGTGGCGCCCGAAGGTGAACGAACGTAACCCTGACCTCGGCGCTTTACGCTGAGCCGAGCGAACCGAACCGAACCGAACCGAACCTGTGGTGTGGCGAGGTGAGCTCAGCCTGTGAGCCCCTAACGTCTACGTAAGGTAAGCTGTCCGGCTCACGCCTCACGTTTGAACGCTTTTTTAACCTACGTTTGACGCTTCTTAACCTAGCACTGACCCCTTAACCTAACGTGTAACCTAACCTAACCTAACCTAACCTAACCTAACCTCTGACGCCTGACGTGTTTGAATGCTTAACCTAAGTTTGACGCTTAACCTAACCCAAGTCCCCTTAACCTAACCCACGTCCACCTAACCTAACCTAACGTAGACGTGTAAACGTAATGTGTAACGCGTAACGTGTAAGGTCGGCTGTCGTGTGTGCTTGACGGCAGATTGGGTTGGTCTGTAGATTCGGATTGCGGTTTGCCTCGGTCGAGGGGTTGGGTCGGGTCGGAAGCGGCGAGGGGCGGCGGCGCCTGTTGCGCAGGCGGCGTCCGTTTGCGGCGGGCAATTGTTGAGAAACGGCTGTGAATGTTGGCGGGCGAGAGGAGGAGGACGGCGCGCGATGTGGCCCGACGGCTGCGGGCCGATCGGGAAACGGCGGGAGGGCGACGGAAGGCGATGGGGCGGCGGAGGCGCGTTTGCACGGCCGTCATCGCCGCACGCCTCGGCTTGTGTGGCTGTGGCGCCGGCCGCGCTGGCCGGGCTGCCGCGGCGACGGTGTGGGAGTTTTGCCGAAGGTTTGGCCATTGTGGCGGGTCGTCGGCTGGGGCTGTGGGGGCGGCATTTGGGCGGGGGCGGCGATTCTCGGCGGGCCGACCCAGGCTGTAGCGCGCGGTAGCTGCAGTTTGGCCGTGGTTTGCGGCGCTGCCGTGGCGACTGGTTGGCGACTGTGGTGTGGCTGTGTGTAGCCCCATCCTCGGTGGTTTGAAAGGCGCGGGCGGTTGTGGCGCAGGTTTGGGGCTGCTCCGCACAGGCTGTCGGACGTTGGGCGGTAGCAAGCGCGGGAGGCGCGGCGCGGCGGCGCGCAGAGTGGCGGCCGCTCTCTCGGCCGTCCGCGCCCGGCCGCGACACTGGCTGGGCCTTGTGATTCTCTGCTCTGATTCGAGTCTGGGATGCCGGCCGAGCCGGACGCACGCGCCGAGCGCTCCGCGCCTTAACATCCTAAGATGTCAGACAGTGTTAGAGCGGACAGGGCCGCGTCCCTGCACGCTCCCGGAGGTGAGTCGAGCACATCAGATGTACGCCCGCGTTTTCCTGATAGTGCTCCCCCTCAACTGGACGACGCAACCGGCGCCGCCGCACGCGTGTGTAGTAGTGTTTCACTCGACGCGCTCGCGAACGCGACAGATTTTGCCGGTGACTCGATAGTACCCACCGTGCCATTGGCACAGTCTCTGGAGACGGCAGCAGCCGTCGGCACGTCGCAGCGCCCTGAAGATGCGCTGCAGACGCTAATAAACCTGCTACCGACACCTACAACCTCCGCCGACAGCTCCACGCCGTCAGCGGAGCCAATGGAGCAGGAAACATCTGATAAAGGTAATAGTGCGTCAAAAACAAGGAAACGCGCCAACACAGGAGATAATGAGGATCACTCCTTCCTCAAAAAGAAGAGTGTTGACCAACCACGGCAGTCAACACACCGTGCTCGGCGTAACGGCCGCGCACGCAATAGTACCGACGAGGACGGTTTTGTGCAGCCGAAGAAGACAGCCAGAGCCGTTCCGTCGTCGGAAACGCTGGCAGCGAACACCAGCAATATGTTCGACGCGCTCTCTGATAGTGAGGAGGAAGAGGAGCATGACAACACAGCTCCACGCGGCCGTCTTCCCCCGCCACTTGTGATCGCGTATGAAAAAGACTTCCGGAGCCTACAGATCATGCTAAATGGTCTGCTGGGAAAAAACAATTATCGAGTGCGTACAGCGGGTGACACGGTGTACAAAGTGCGCGTGAATAACTGTGACCTGTACAATAAACTCTTACACGCCGCAAGAGCACAAGGCATGGAGTACTACACGTATTCCACTTCACGCAAACGACCTCTGAAGGTCGTCTTTAAAGGAGTACCGTTAAAGTACTCCAATGAACATGTAAAGGAGGACTTGGAAGACCTAGGTTTTATAGTTCAATCTGTAACAAAAATGAGGGACCCAAGAACCAACAGGCGCGGCCCTCTAAGACTCGTGTGCGCGGACAGCACGGACAAAAACAGAGAGCTGTTCAAATTGAAATTTATAGGCCCGTGTGAAGTAACACCAGAAAACTTACGCCAAACAGGTGGCTATGCCCAGTGCTACCGCTGTCTCGAATTAGGACATGTAGACAAGCACTGCGGAATGCAACCGTTCTGTGTGCGCTGTGCCGCTCCTCATGCTGCGATCGAGTGCGACGTGAAGGGGGAGCCGTATAAAGACTTCAAGCCGAAGTGTAAACTCTGTAACGGCGAGCACGTGGCATCTTATCGAGGATGTCCACGGCACAAAGCCTTCGCAGCGCGCCTCCGAAAAGCGGAGACGCCGAAGAAAGGCACAGTTTTGGCGGGAAACTCCAGACACCGCGGAGCCGAGGGGGAAGGACGAACAAAAGGTGGTCGCCGTCGTCGAGGTCGCCGGCGCGGGGTAAGGACCTCCAAACCCCGCCCAGGTGACACTTCACACCGTCCCCAGGCCGAGCAGACTTCAGCCCAACCGAAGACGGCCAGCGCACAAAATGGCAGGCAAGTCCCGCCCAGCGCGGCCATCGTCGCGGACGGAGCAATCCCCGAGCGGCGCAAAACGCAGGTAACACCGTCCACCTCTCCCACCACCGAGCGCCCGCGCGCCAATCAGAGCGCGCGCCGCTGGGAGAACACCGCGCCAGCGGCACAAAATGGCGGCCCAGAGGCACCACCACTGAACGATGCGGCCATCTTCCCCGGCCTGCGCGGGCGCCGACAGCATGGCGGACCCCAGGCAGCCACGCGCCATCTTGTCGGCAGCAGCAATGGCGGCGAGCCCGCCGCTGGCCAGGCAGCCACGCGCCATCTTGTCGGCAACGGCAATGGCGGCGAGACCGCCGCTTGCCAGGCAGCACTCGACAACACACCACAAGCCGACCGCCACGACGCCGTCGGCAGCATGAGCGCCAGCTATGAGCGCATGATGATGGCAATGGAGCAGCGAATGTTCGCGATGATGGAAAAATTCATTTCCCTCGTCGTGAACGTCATCAGCGAACTTCCTGCCAAGATTGCGGCCGCTATGCAGCAGGCAACAAATATCAACAACCCCACGACCCAGCATGGCAGCACCACGAGAAATTAAAATATGCCTCTGGAATGCCCGCGGCCTACGAGAACAGGCCGCAGAATTTCGCGAGTTAATTCGCACGGAAAATGTGGATTTATGTCTCGTGACGGAGACGTTCCTGAAACCCGGAGTCCGCGTCGGGATACCGAATTATGTGTGTCACCGCGACGACAGGCCAACCCACGGAGGGGGAACGGCAATATACGTTCGTCGGACGCTAAGCCACTATAAGATTCACCTGCCGCCGCTGCAGACAGCCGAGGCGACCGCGGTCGCAGTAAACACGGCGCATGGAAAAATCACGGTCGGTGTCGTGTACAAGTCACCGAGTCGGCGCCTGCAACGAGAAGACATGGACAAATTGTTGTCACTTCCAGGACAACTTCTACTGGGAGGCGACTACAATTCCAAAAATCAAGTCTGGAATTCCAGACTTACGAACACTAGTGGGCGGCAGCTGCAACGCATCGTAGAGCGCCATAACGCCGTAGTTGTCGCCCCACACGAACCGACCATCTTTCCTCCTAGAGGGTTGCCTGACGTGATCGACATACTGATAAACAAAGGCGTCAGACAGAACCTGACAGCGAGCACAAGGCCGCCGATCAACTCCGATCATGTCCCAGTCATGTTCGAAGTTGAGGCGGAACTTGCGCCAATTCCAAGAAGAGGGCTCGACTTACGCGGAATTAACTGGGACCAATACCGCGAAGCCATGGTGGCAGCATTGGAACAACTCCCGGAACCGGCCGCGAACGGCGTAAACGCGGCTCTACAACACTACACAAACTGCATGGTGGAAGCAGCAACCAACGCCACGCCGCCCAGACCAGCAGCCGACCACCGAAGCTGCAAACCACAGCGTCTGCCACGAGACCTGGAGAACTTAATCTCCGAGAAAAACCGGGTTGCCAGAGAATGGCAACGCACCCGAAATCCGGCCATCAAACCGACACTCAACCGGTTGCGCCGGGAAATCAAGGTCGCAGCAGAAAAACACAGGCACCAGGAGTGGGCGACCAAGATCTCCCAGCTCAACACGGAAGATGGTTCGGCGTGGAGAACGGTTAAGAGCTTCATCCGTCGCACGATGAAAGTTCCTCCACTCCAGGTCGGAGCAGATTTTGTCAGCGAGCCGAATGCAAAGGCCAACTGCCTGGCCGATGCGTTCGCCGCTAATTTCGCACCGATGGAGGACCCAGTCGACGCAGCGCACATTCGACTCGTCAGGGATCGTCTTCCCCGCTACCTTGCGGCGAGGGACCCAGACGACCACATCTCGCCGATAGCCGTCGACGAGGTGAAACTGCTGCTGCGTCACCTTCAAGGTCGCAAAGCCGCGGGTCCAGACATGGTGACAAATTCGCTCCTCAGGCAACTCCCAGAAGAAGCAGTGGCCAAACTTACAGAACTCTTCAATGAAGTGCTTCGTACAGAAGAGTTTCCGCAAATCTGGAAGCACGCAGAAATAGTGGCCCTACCAAAACCAGGGAAGGACGCGCGGATGGCAAAAAACTACCGTCCGATTAGCTTGCTGCCGGCGCTATCCAAACTTTTTGAGCGGCTATACATGACGCGCCTCCTGCGTCATATCACCGACGAACAAATTCTGCCTGATGAGCAATTTGGGTTCCGGCGAGGACACTCTGCCACACACCAAGTCCTACGGCTGACTGAGGAAGCGTTCGGAGCAGTTGACCGACGCGAGTATTTCGGTGCTCTTATGCTCGACGTGTCACGCGCCTTTGACTCGGTGTGGCACGAAGGCCTCCTGTACAAGTTGCTTGTACTGGGGGTACCCGTGTCACACGTGAGTCTCCTGCAGACTTACCTGCGGGACAGGACGTTCCACGTTCGGGCAGACAGTGGAATCTCCACGGAGCGCCGGGTACTCGCGGGTGTACCGCAAGGCTCGGTCATCGGCCCGACGCTTTACTCGGTCTACACAGCGGACCTCCCACGTACAGGTGCAGTGAACAACGCCCTGTACGCGGACGACACCGCCGTCTACGGCCGCAGCAGATGCCCCCGAGCTCTACAACGGCGTCTGCAAGCGGCAACCGCGGCGCTAGAAGAATGGGCCACGAAATGGCGTCTGGCTTATAATCCCGAGAAAAGCCAGGCGATCATCATCGCGCTCAGGCATGTTCCGGCAGACCTCGAGCAGCTGACAGTCCGCGGAAGACCCGTACCGTGGAACAACAGTGCCAAGTATCTTGGCGTCACGCTGGACAAGCGTCTAACGTGGCGCCAACACATCGAAGAAGTGAGGAGGAAGGCACTGGGTAGACTGCGCATGTTGTACCCGGTCATCAACCCCACATCATCGCTACCAGCAGACTTAGGTCTCACCTTGTACAAAGCCACCATCAGCCCGCTGTTTGATTATGCAGCGGTGGTGTGGGGCAACGCAGCCGAGACCAACATCCGCCGTCTACAAATGGTCCAAAACAGGGCCCTCAGAACGGTGCTGCATCTTCCGTGGGACTTCAACACCGCGGAACTACACCACGTCGCAGGAGTTCCCTTACTCAGACAGCGGTTCCAACTCGCTGCCCAAGACTTCTACGAGAAGGTCGAAGTATCGCGTAACCCTAAGGTACGCGATCTCGGCCATCGACCACACTGGCGCGCCACGCTGCGCTGGCCAGATCTCCTTCGCCTGCAACAATAGTGCCGCGAAGTGAAGACATTCCTCATGTGATGTTCCAGTGCAGAACAAGACTAAAACCTCACAAAGACTTATACTAACATGGTGCACCCTATTTATGGAAGAAAGAGCGTCAAGTACGCTGAAAACTTCCTCACAAGTGTTAACGCAGAAATGCGTCACACACACACTTATGCACACGCATTCTCTGCTCTGCTGCTGTGCTGTGCTTGCGTGCCTGCCGTCCCGCTCGCTCTCGCTGTGTGTTACGCGCGTCGTCGAAATGGCAGATCAGGCGGCTACGAACGAGACTGCTGCGGCACCCGCCGCCACCGGCACGACGAAGAAGGCCAAGTCTGCGTCGTCTGCGAAGAAGCCGCGCGCCAAGCCTGCGCACCCGCGCACCTCTGAGATGGTGACGGCCGCCATCAAGAGTCTGAAGGAGCGCGGCGGGTCGTCGCTGCAGGCGATCAAGAAGTACATAGCCGCGCACTACAAGCTGGACGCGGAGAAGCTGGCGCCGTTTATCAAGAAGCACCTCAAGTCGGCCGTCGTGGCGGGCGAGCTGGTGCAGACGAAGGGGAAGGGCGCGTCCGGCTCGTTCAAGCTTGCCGGCGCCGGCGGCGGGGGGGCGGCCGAGGGCGGCAAGGCTCGTGCTGGCGGTGCCAAGAAGAAGCGCGCCGCTCCGGCCAGCAAGGAGAAGAAGGGCGCCCGTGCGGCCGGCGCAAAGAAGGCTGGTGGCGTGAAGGCGGCGACCGGTCGGAAGGCGGGCGCCGCCAAGAAGGCGTCTGCGGCGTCGGCCGCTCCCGCGGGTGCGAAGAAGGCGGCTGCGGCCAAGCCGGCCAAGGCCAAGTCGCCGTCGAAGGCGAAGAAGGCCGCCAAGGTTCCGACGAAGAAGCCGAAGGCGCCGCGCCCGAAGAAGGCGACGACGCCGTCTAAGGCGAAGGCTTCGCCCAAGAAGAAGAAGTAGAGTAGAGGAGAAAGAGATGGGAAAGGAAGGGTTTGGCGCTTGACTCCGTCGTCCCCACCCCCCGTCGTCGTCTAGTGGCGCGCAAGAGACGCGCGGCCCAAAACGGCCCTTCTCAGGGCCATCAAAGCACGTCGGGGAAGGTTTTGATTGTCGTGTTGCGTTTGGTGTGGGTGTCTGTCTGTATGCCCGTGGGGATGCTGTTTGCGTGCCGTGGTGGTTGGATTGCGGGGGTCGGTGGCGGGTGTGGGCGGCGGTAGCGGTAAGCGGTGTTGTTGTTGTCGTGGTTGATTGTCGCCGTGTTTGTGGCGGCGGCCGACGGTTGGTTTTCTGTCACGTTGTTTTGTTTGAATACGTTGGTTGGCTTGCCTGCGTTCGTTCTTCTCGGATGTCTGTCTTGTCGAGTCGAGTCGTGTCTGGTCTTTGTTTTGTTTTGTTCCTTTGTGTGTGTTATGTTTTGCAACGGGGGGCACGTTGAGATGTGGAAGGAGTCGGCGGGGATTTCGGTGGCGTGTAGAGCGAGCGAGCGCGCCTGCCTGGCCGTTGGCCGTCGGAGTGGAGTGCGGGTTTTTTTGTTTTCGAAACGAAAGCGGCGGCCGGCCAGCCACCCGTGCGGTGTGACGTCGGCCGTTGGGTATTGTGCGCTTTGAGCGCCGGGGAGGGATGATGTGTGATTGTTGCGCGCTGCTAGCAGGCAGGCAGAGTGAGCGGGTGTGGCGGACGGACGGGAAGTGGTGGTTTTTGTTTTTGGGTTGCGGGGCGAGAGGCAGGCGACCGACAAAGTTTGCTCGCGACGGAGAGATGTTAGTGGCCCTGAAAAGGGCCGTTTTTGTTTGTGCGGTGCGGTGCCGCGGCGCGGTTTAGGCGCGCTCGCCGCGGATGCGGCGCGCGAGCTGGATGTCCTTGGGCATGATGGTGACGCGCTTGGCGTGGATTGCGCACAGGTTGGTGTCTTCGAAGAGGCCGACGAGGTAGGCCTCGCTGGCCTCCTGCAGGGCCATGACTGCGGAGCTCTGGAAGCGCAGGTCGGTCTTGAAGTCCTGGGCGATCTCGCGCACTAGGCGCTGGAATGGCAGCTTGCGGATGAGCAGCTCTGTGCTCTTCTGGTAGCGCCTGATTTCTCGCAGGGCGACGGTGCCCGGCCTGTAGCGGTGGGGCTTCTTGACGCCTCCGGTGGCGGGCGCGCTCTTCCTCGCCGCCTTGGTGGCGAGCTGTTTGCGCGGCGCCTTTCCGCCGGTGGACTTGCGGGCCGTTTGCTTTGTGCGGGCCATGGCGGTAGCGGTAGCGGTAGCGGTAGCGGAGCGGCGTGCGTGGAGGTTAGGTGCGGCGCGGCGTCCGGTGCTGCCTTGACAACGGGCCCGCGCGCCTCCGTGCTGCGCTTATATGCCCTCGGTTGCGCGTGGTGGGGGGAGGGCGGGCCAGAGTCTATATAGGGGGGCGGCGGGCGCGCTGGGCGCAGACCGTAGCCGACTCGCCAGCCGCTGCAGCTGCTGTTTGTGCACGTTTTGCTTTGCCCGAGGAAGGAAGGATGACAGGCCGCGGCAAGGGAGGAAAGGGGCTCGGCAAGGGTGGCGCCAAGCGGCACCGCAAGGTGTTGCGCGACAACATCCAGGGCATCACGAAGCCCGCCATCCGCCGCCTGGCTCGCAGGGGCGGCGTGAAGCGCATCTCTGGTCTGATCTACGAGGAGACCCGCGGGGTGCTGAAGGTGTTCCTGGAGAACGTGATCCGCGACGCGGTGACGTACACTGAGCACGCCAAGCGCAAGACTGTGACGGCCATGGACGTGGTGTACGCCCTGAAGAGGCAGGGGCGCACCCTGTACGGTTTCGGCGGTTAGGCTGCGTCGCAGCGGGCGCTGGCCTTCCCGCGGCCGTGCTTGTGGGTGGGAGAGACTAGAAAACGGCCCTTTTCAGGGCCACCACACTGTTCGGAAGTTGAAAAGTGCGAAAGAGTCTGTGTTGTTGCTGCGTGTGTGCGCTGTGTTGTTTGTTTGTTTGTTTCTTTCTTTCTTTCCGTTTGAGCGACGTGATGTGACTGGGAGGGGAGAAGGAAAGGAAACGTGTCATGTGGCTGGCTGTGTGTGGAGCTGCTTCGGTTTGTGTGTCTTTGTATCGATCGCGACGGAGATGGCGGGCTGTGTGTTGTTGTGCGAGAGGCGGTGATTATTTGCTTGCGTGGTTTGGCTCTGTGTGTTTGTTTGCGGCGGCGTTGGGGTTTCCGAGGCAAGGCGTGTGGGCATAGGCGGCCGGATCAGCTGTTTCGTTCGTGTCGACGGCCGTTGCGCGCGGGAGTGGAGGGCGGTGTGTCGACACGCCTCCCTTTAACAACAATGGTCATTATTGCTGCCGTTGTCGGTTTGGAAGGCGACTGCGACCGTGCAAAATGTGTGTGTGTGTGTGTGTGTGTGTGTGTGTGTGTGTGTGTTGGGCCACACGGGCTGTGTGGACGACAAGATGGCGGACGTGCGCCGGCGGCGGCTGTGCTGTGACAGTGCAAAGTTAAAACAAAACAAGGTGCGGCGAGGACGACTGAAATTTTGCTTTGGACGTAGGTTTGTGTGGTGGCCCTGAAAAGGGCCGATTGTTGTGGGCCGAGCCGGCAAAGCGCGTTGCGTGCAGGGGAGCACGCGGCGCTGCGATTGCCTGGCCTCCTTTAGGCCTTCTTCTCGGTCTTCTTTGGCAGCAGGACGGCCTGGATGTTGGGCAGGACACCACCCTGTGCGATGGTGACGCCCGACAGGAGCTTGTTGAGCTCCTCGTCGTTGCGGATGGCAAGCTGCAGGTGGCGCGGGATGATGCGCGTCTTCTTGTTGTCGCGGGCCGCGTTTCCGGCCAGCTCGAGCACCTCAGCCGCGAGGTACTCCATGACGGCGGCGAGGTAGACGGGCGCCCCGGCGCCGACGCGCTCTGCGTAGTTTCCCTTGCGCAGGAGGCGGTGGATTCTGCCGACCGGGAACTGGAGCCCAGCCCTGCTTGAGCGGGACTTTGACTTGCCCTTGACTTTGCCTCCCTTTCCGCGTCCGGACATGGCGATGGGCTAGCGACGGTGCACACGAAACGGAAACGAAAACGACCGGTGCGAGCGGCAGCGAGTCGAGCAGCGGAGTGCGTGCCGGCGCAGCCGGGGTGGGGGTGCTTTATGGGCTCGGGTGCGGCGGCCGGTTGCGTGCGCGCCCCATTGGTCGGCGGCCGCAACAGGGCGAGCTGGTAAAGGTGCGGCGGCGGCTGGCGGCGGGTGCCACTGTGTGGGGAGACGCTGACTAGAGCGGAGCGCTTGCTACTGGTGTTGCTGCTGCCGTACGTTGGTTCGAGATGCCGCCCAAGACTAGCGGGAAGGCCGCCAAGAAGGCTGGCAAGGCGCAGAAGAACATTTCGAAGGGCGACAAGAAGAAGAAGCGCAAGAGGAAGGAGAGCTATGCCATCTACATCTACAAGGTGCTGAAGCAGGTGCACCCTGACACGGGCATCTCGTCGAAGGCGATGAGCATCATGAACAGCTTCGTGAACGACATTTTCGAGCGCATTGCGGCCGAGGCTTCTCGCCTGGCGCACTACAACAAGCGCTCGACCATCACGTCCCGCGAGATCCAGACCGCTGTGCGGCTGTTGCTGCCTGGCGAGCTGGCCAAGCACGCCGTGAGCGAGGGCACGAAGGCGGTGACCAAGTACACGAGCTCCAAGTAAGGAGGTGGCTCTGGAATGGAAGGAAGGAAGGATGGAGAAGGCTCCTCCGTTGCGAGAGCGGCAAAACGGCCCTTTTCAGGGCCACCAACTTGCCTTTTGCGGGAAGGGCGGAATTGTTGTTGTTGTTGTTTGTGTGGACGGCTGTGATGTATGTGTGCATTTTGATTGTGGGTGGGGGGGCGCGTCAAAGCGTGTTGCGCGGGGTACGGCCACGAGGTTGGTCGCCGTGGCGTGGAATGGTGGCACGCCTCGTTGGCGTGGTTTTTGACCCGTTGGTGTTGTTGGTGTGTGTGTGTGTGTGTGTGTGTGTGTGTGTGTGTGTGTGTGTGTGTGTGTGTGTTACCCGTCTGCGAGGGGGGACTGTGCGATCGGCGACTTTTGTGTCACCGTAACGACGGCCGTTTGCGGGTTTGTTTTTTTGCACATCATACATGGCGAGGGTGAAATGTGAAATGTTTTTGTTTGGTTTTGTTTGCCGCCCACTATTCCCTTTGCTGTACGCCGAGTTTGACAATGGTGCGACGTAACTGCAGCGTGGAGGTGTGTGAGTGACGTTGAAATGAACGTGCCATTAAGACGCATTGTTGTTGTATTGTACTGTACGTGTACGGCGACACGCACGATGATGTACCATTCGACTCTGATGTTTGATAGCCGTGTCTGACTGATTGCGTACGACGCACGCACACCGATGTCGTCATTCAAGATGCACGCGTGTCCAGTGCAGTACAGTAAGCGCGACGCTAGACGACGACGGCGGCGGCGGCGGCGGCGGCGGCGGCGGTCGTTTGTTTGGCGAATGTCTGTACACGTGTTTGTCTGTGTCCATCCGGTATGTATTTGTTTGTTTGAAAGTGTTTTGTGTGTCGGTGACGTGGTCCGATCCGTCGCCCCCTGAGTAACTGTCGATCGGCGCGATAGACCGGCGTCACGCAACTGAACCGAAGTCTTGGGCACACCCGTCATACTGTTGTACACCGTCGCGCTGAGAACGGTAACGAAAGGTTGACTTTGATCGGTCGAATGTCTGGGCAGAACGTGAGGAAGGAGGCAAGAGTGCAAGGAGGGGGGGCAAAAGAGAGAGGAAGGGAAAAAGGGGAGAAACGCATTCGTAGAGCAACGGAACGTTCCCGTGTCGGAGGCGTATTGGAGCCGCACTGAAATGCGTTTAACGGCGGCGCGGCTGCAAGTGTCTGCCGTGGTGAACGTTACCTTTGACGGCTGCATTGGGCTTTGCCTTTGCTTTTGCTTTTGCTTTCGCTTTCGCTTTCGCGTTCGCGTTCGCTTTCGCTTTCCCGGATGTACGTAACGTTTGTTGATATGGTTCTGAGGAAGAGTGTATGACAGTGCCGTGCCGTCCATGTTCGTGTGCCCTCCCATTGTGTGTATGCTATTGTCTGTGTACTTGAATGATGTATGTAGGTGTTAGTGGACATGTTTTACCAGTGGGGGGAAATGGATCGTCGATAGTTGCCGTCACTCTGTCACGGTCGAGATGACGCACCCTCCGTACAGAAAGGTGTCGAGAAAGTGAGTGAGTGAGTGAGTGTGTGTGTGTGTGTGTGTGTGTGTGTGTGTGTGTGTGTGTGTGTGTGTGTGTGCGTGCGTCCGTGAATTGGCAGTGTTTGGAGGTGGGCGTGCCCTGCATGTGGGAGGGGCATGCGTAACGCTGCTGGCATGGCATTTCGGGAGATGGGAGGGGGCAAACGAGGAAACGAGGAGCGGCGGCCAAAGACGGGACGGGGAGGGGCGCGGTGTGGGTGGCTTGCGCCTGTGCTCGGCGTTGTGGTTTGTGCAAAAGAGGAGGAGAAAAACAATGTGAGTTGCCAGGGAGGGGAGCGGTGTTGTGTTGTGGTTGTCGTGGTGTAGCCGCAGACGCGGCTGTCAGTGAACGTGGCGAGACGGACGGATGCGCGGAGGGGCGGGGGCGGCGCATTTCGCCGGTGCCGTGCCGTGCCGTGCCGTGCCGTGCCGTGCCGTGCCGTGCCGTGCCGTGCCGTGCCGTGCCGTGCCTGAAAGCCGCGTGGTCGCTGTGTTGTTGGTGGCGTGGGGGCGAGGAGAGTACCGTACGGGTGTGCTCGTGCGCCGGAAATGGCACACTGCGCCCGCCCGTCTTGGAGGCTGATGGCTGTGGTGTGGAAATGGGGCGCGGTGATGTTGAAGCAGTTGAAGAACAGAAAAGAAACCAAGAAAACGGAAGGCGTGATGCGGCGGTGGTGGTGAGAGCGGGAAAAACAAAACAAAAAAAAAACAACAAGAAAAAAGAAGGAAAAACAACAAGAAACAAAAAAGAAAACAAAAAGTCTATCAATATTAAAATGTAAATGGAAATGGAAATGGACCCAGGTATAACCTCCCTGCACAAATAGCAGAGAGTCCGATGATAATAAAAATGTGCCAGAATGTTAACTAACGTCCCTACAAAACAAACCCAACGATAATATTAATGAAAGAGTGAACCGTATGTAACATTGCAACAGACATAATGAAACCTGATAAATTGTATAAGGGCAGCAGCGTTGACCTTTGGCCCTGTATTCAGAATAGAAAGAGCCAAAGATCGTTACCCCAATGAAAAAGACACTGAAACACGTATGTAACATAGTAGCGATGGCGAGACATTGTAGCATCTGTGACCAGAGAGTTTGCGCTGGACTGCGCGAGTGTTGCGAGCGGTTCTCAGTCAGTCAGTCAGTCAGTCAGTAGTAGTCGTTGCGAGTCCGTAGCTCTGTGTAGTTGAGGGCTGTACTCTGTCAGTAGTCGTGCGGTTGTGTGATGTAGGCGGTCGGCAACACTGGTCAAGATGGTGAATAAGGTATACTGTTAATTAATATAATCATTAGATAATGAAAAAGTGTATTTATTGTAATTATTCTCCAACAAGTTGCCCAATAATAATTTTTATTTCAAAAGCATTTTTCAAACATTTAATTTTTTATTGAACTAAAGAGTTCGTTGCACTTCACACTTCATTCCACTTCTTTGAAGAAAAATGTCACTAAAATCACAAAAAAAGAGAATATTATTATTTGCAATGCAGTTCGTCCAAGCGCTGCGCAACAACCAGAGCAGAAATGTGACATCCATTTATTCGGAGGTAAGACTTTAATTCTGATTGTTTTGCACAGGGCCAAAGACCGATATTTCGGTTTAATTGAAGTTTCTTGTCACTGAACGGACGTTTTTAAATGTTGTGTGAAGACTTTATATTTGAGTCAGATTGCGAATTTCACATTTTTGTTGCCATTTTCAATACCTCTCATTGTGGGCGAGGTTACAATTAGCGCAATGTCCATTAGCATCCGTAAATAACATTGTCCATTATTTTAAATTTTGCTGGGAGGTTACAACACACACACACAAAAAAAAAAAACAAAAAATTGCATTTATATCCGCTCCTCAATTGTAGATACCCCTTACACAGCTGTGTGCAATGAATGAGTGCTGGCTGGTAATTAATTGCACTCCTTGGAGGGAAATGCCATAGGAAGTAGTCTTTAAAAAGTGAATGTTTTTCGTTAAGAGACAAAAGTTACTTTAGAAAAAAAGTAATAGTGGGGCTTTTGTTGTTGAACGAAATAAGTACAATGAACATACGTTATCAGATTTGCGCAATGCAGCGTCACACCACCTTTTGATTATAACACACAATATACTATACATCGTCCCGAACCGTGACCAGAGTCGCGAGACGAGCAGAGCACGCCGCCGACGCCCGCTCAGTACAACCGTCCACCCGCTACTACTGTCGACCGACTACTACCTCTCCCGACTCGCGCTACAATATATATAACAACTGTTCCTGGCGACCCGGTGCGTGCCACTACTGTCGTCTGGCGCGGTCCAAGCGCCGACTAGCAGCGATAAAGAACTCTCTGGTCAGACAGAGATGCTGTCATGCCTCGCCATCGCTCTGGTAATGAATACATACGTGTTGCAGCGTGCGTACCACCGGAACACGCAGTGGCGGAGCCAAAGACTGTGTTGTCGAGGTCGAGTGCGAGCGGGAAGAGAGGCAGCGTCGGCACGGAGATGCAAGCGAGCGCGAGACGCACGGGGGCTGCGGCGTGGCGCGTTTGCGGTCGGCGCCTTTGGTGGCAACGGCCGGGACAAGCAGCGGTGTATGGTGTGGTGCGGGGCGGACAGGGGCGGCGGTGGACGGGGAGGAGGCGGCGCGACGACGGCATGGGGGCGAAAACGGGACGGGGGACGGCGGATGTTGAGAGGCGTCACGCGCGGACAGGACACAGACACAGAGACACACAGATTGGAAAGGGAGGGTGCGCGGTAGTAGTTGGGAATGTGCGTACCGTGCGGGATGGGAGTGGGCGAGGAACACGGTCGTGGCCCCTGTGTTGGGTGCGTGTGATGACGTCGGTGTGTTGTGGGAAGGGAAGGTGCTGTGGCGGCGGCGCGTAATGGGCGTAGGCCGAAAAGAGAAAGGAACGTGGGCAGTGTGTTGGCAAGCGTCGGTTCGACTGCGACGTTGATGGGCAGGGCAGGGCAGGGCAAGGTTAATGGTGGTAGGAGTAGGCGTGTGGGCGCAAACAATCTGCCGCTGCAGGCGGTGCCGTAACCGCCATGGCGGGAAGGAGAGAGGGCCAAAGAAAGAAAGAAAGAAAGAAGAAAACAACAAAAAAAAAAAAAAAAAAGGAGGGGGGGGGGCGAAAGTGGAGAGGCGGTGGTGTGAGAAGGGCGGGGGCGGAAGGAAGGCAGGAAGGACAAGAGGCGAGGCGACGGCTTGCTTTGTGTATCGGTCGGTCTCTGGCTATGCTTCGTTTTCTGCAGCAGGGTCGGTGCGCGGCGTGGCTCGCGGCAGTGGGAACGCCTGGTGGCTGGACGGCCAGCAATGCGGTTGGATGGGCGGCCACAGCACCGCACCTGTGCCCGAGGAGGAGACGCTGGCGGCGGGCCCTGAGGTGAGGCCGGCTCGGCTGGGGCTGTGGATGTGTAGGTGTGCGCCGCTGCTGCAACAACGAGTAAAACGCGAGAAGAAGGGTTGGCGGTAGAGAGGAAAAAAAAAAAAAAAAAAAAAAAAAGGTCGTGTTGTGTTGATGCGCAGGCAGACGCGTACAGAGGGACGAGCCCGGTCTGCAGCAGGGTGTGGCCGTGCCGAGTGCAGAGCAGCGGCGGCTCGGTTCGGTTCGGCCCGGCCCGGCCCGGCGGGCCGCGCTGTTGTCGCGGACGTGAGCGCCCCCTGGCGGGTGGCCGGAGGCGGCGCGGCGTGTTGGACGTGTGGCTGGTGGCAGTGCACAATTTGCGAGTGGCTGGCGGTGTGGTGTGGCGGTTGGCGCGTCGGGCGGCGGAGAGGTATGTGTTGCGGGCGCCCTTTGCTGCGCTGCGTCGTTGCGTGTGCCGTACAGGGCGGGCGCTTGTCGACTGTGTGGGCGGTGTGGCGAATTGGCGTGAAACGGCTGCCGAGAGGTGTGTGGTAGCGAGCCGGTCGGTGGTGTCAGTGCGAAGGGGAATGTGCGTGCGTGTTTGGCGGTTTCGGTGTGCTTTTTGCGGCGTGAGAGTGGGAATTAGTGGGGCCGGCTGTTGTGTTGGTTCCTTGTGTCTTGTGTCGCGTAGCTTGATGGCAACGTGGAAGGACGCCGGTTTCGTTTTCGTTTCGAGCCTTGCGTGTGGTTGTCGACGTTGACTGGTTGGCGTGTGCCGATGCACGTGCATGTGTGGGTCGCGAGTGCGTTTTTGGCTGGCTGTGTGTGTGTGTTTTGGGGGGGAAGGGGGAGGCGGTGGTGAAAGTGCAGTCGTCGGGTGGGGCTGGGGCTGTGCGTCGTGGCGGAAAGGTGGTAGGTTGCGGGAAGCGAGCCCGTCGTTGACGGTGTCGCGTGAGTTGTGAATCGAGTGGGGCGCGGGGCGCGGGGCGCGTGGCGCGGGACAGGAGCAGCGTGCCGCTGCGTCGTGGTCGTCAGCAGAGGCTGTGCGTGTGCTTGTCCTTTTTGTGGGCGGTTCGTGCGAGGCGTTTTTGTTTTGTGTTGCCCTAGTTGTTAGTTTATTTTGTTTGTGTTTGTTATTTTGAGACGACGACTGGTTGGTGGCGTGCGCGCGAAGTGGCGGTGTGCGCTTCCCGTGTCGTTTGTGTTGTTTTGTTTTTTTGTTTTTGTGTGTTTTTTTTTTGTTTTTTTTTTGCACTGGGCCCCGGTGGGTGGGTGCGTGTGTGTCGATTGCCGGCTGGCGAAAGGTGCGCCATCGGCGGGGTGGGTCGCCGGCACAAGTAGAGGCGGCGGCGTTGTTGCTGTTGTTGTGTGGTGTTTGTTTTGTTCGGCTGTGTCGGCGAGCTGTGTTGCGGTGCGTGTGAATGGTGGTGCAAAAGTGCTGGCGTTGGGGCTGCGACTGCGACGGCGGCGAGCCGCGGGCGCGCCATTGATAGTGATGTTGTGAACAGCGGCTGTGTACGGTAGTGGTGTTGTTGTAGCACGACGTGCATCCGGGCCGGCGCGGAAAGCGCAGTTGCGGGCGGTTGCCCTTCGGTGCCAGCCATGTCGCGTGAGCGGCGGGTTGCTCTGGTGTCGACACGTGGTGCTCTGGGTTGTTGTGTGGTGCCCTTTGGCCGGTGGGGGTGGTTCGCGTGTGTCTCGTTCGCGCTCGGTGTCTGGTCGTGGTCGTGCTGCTCCCCCGTCTGTCGGCGGTTTCCGACGTCGTCTGTACGTTTTTGTTCGTTTGCGGCGTGCCTGCCGACGTCGTCCCGTCGCGACCTTTCAACCGAAAGTGTGGCGCCCGAAGGTGAACGAACGTAACCCTGACCTCGGCGCTTTACGCTGAGCCGAGCGAACCGAACCGAACCGAACCGAACCTGTGGTGTGGCGAGGTGAGCTCAGCCTGTGAGCCCCTAACGTCTACGTAAGGTAAGCTGTCCGGCTCACGCCTCACGTTTGAACGCTTTTTTAACCTACGTTTGACGCTTCTTAACCTAGCACTGACCCCTTAACCTAACGTGTAACCTAACCTAACCTAACCTAACCTAACCTAACCTCTGACGCCTGACGTGTTTGAATGCTTAACCTAAGTTTGACGCTTAACCTAACCCAAGTCCCCTTAACCTAACCCACGTCCACCTAACCTAACCTAACGTAGACGTGTAAACGTAATGTGTAACGCGTAACGTGTAAGGTCGGCTGTCGTGTGTGCTAGACGGCAGATTGGGTTGGTCTGTAGATTCGGATTGCGGTTTGCCTCGGTCGAGGGGTTGGGTCGGGTCGGAAGCGGCGAGGGGCGGCGGCGCCTGTTGCGCAGGCGGCGTCCGTTTGCGGCGGGCAATTGTTGAGAAACGGCTGTGAATGTTGGCGGGCGAGAGGAGGAGGACGGCGCGCGATGTGGCCCGACGGCTGCGGGCCGATCGGGAAACGGCGGGAGGGCGACGGAAGGCGATGGGGCGGCGGAGGCGCGTTTGCACGGCCGTCATCGCCGCACGCCTCGGCTTGTGTGGCTGTGGCGCCGGCCGCGCTGGCCGGGCTGCCGCGGCGACGGTGTGGGAGTTTTGCCGAAGGTTTGGCCATTGTGGCGGGTCGTCGGCTGGGGCTGTGGGGGCGGCATTTGGGCGGGGGCGGCGATTCTCGGCGGGCCGACCCAGGCTGTAGCGCGCGGTAGCTGCAGTTTGGCCGTGGTTTGCGGCGCTGCCGTGGCGACTGGTTGGCGACTGTGGTGTGGCTGTGTGTAGCCCCATCCTCGGTGGTTTGAAAGGCGCGGGCGGTTGTGGCGCAGGTTTGGGGCTGCTCCGCACAGGCTGTCGGACGTTGGGCGGTAGCAAGCGCCCATCCGCCAGTCGGTATGTCCCAAGAAGAGGAGAGCAACACAGGATTTACCTGACGGCATTGCCTGCATTCGTCAGAGGAGAGAGGGTGTGTTGAACTTCTTTATTTGTTGTATGGCATCGGGGTATGCGGGATCATAAAAAGAAAATCAGAGGGACGGAGCTGCAAGCAGCGTCCGCTTGGTGCACTCCCGAGTCTCAGCGGTCGAGGAGTGCAACAGGCCGCTGATAGCGGTCACGAACATCTTGAGGTGCGCCAACGTCTCGAATGAGTGGATTGGCAGAGGCGCGCGACCGTCGGTAAAAACGGCTGGCATTCTGCTGTATGCGGGGCATCACTTCCAGTTCATCAGCTGCATGGTGGAGGTACTGATGCGGAAACTGCGGGTGTACATGGAAGACCCGCCGGAGGATCTTATTCTGTTGCGCCTGAAGACGCTGAATATGCGTGGGAGCCGCATTGCCCCAGGCCTCACACGCATAGTCCACAATTGGTCGTATAAATAAGCGGAAGATGAGGAGGCCATTCCGGATGGAGAGGTCAGACCCTTCATTAAGGAATGGGTACAGCGCACCCATCCGCTGGTGGACTTTGGTACGGACGGCGTCGATGTGTGGCTTCCACAGTAGGCGATCGTCCATGATAACGCCCAGGTACCGGACGGTCTTCTGCCAGGGGAGGGCGGTCCCATAGAGTCGAAGTGGCGGGGCCGGCATCGTCGTCTTCCTCGTAAAGACGATGGCCTGCGTCTTCAGGGGGTTGAACCGGATGCGCCAGCGAGCTGCCCAGATCTCGAGGTCGTCGCATGCCTGCTGCAACCGGGAATGCATGGCGGCATGCCACCGGCTCCTGGTGTAGAGCATCGTATCGTCAGCGTAGACGGCTTTCTCAACTCGGGGCGACGTCGGAAGGTCCGAGGTAAATATAGTATAAAGGACGGGGCCCAGGACGGAGCCCTGCGGCACCCCGGCGACGATAGGTCTGGCAGTGGAGAGAGCCGCGTCAACGCGGACAGCGAAAGTACGGTGCTGCAGGTACGACGCAATGAGGCGCACGTACGCTCGGGGAAACCCAAGGTGGTCCATCTTCCAGAGAAGTCCAGCATGCCAAACACTGTCAAAGGCCTTCGTGACATCTAGAAGAACCGCTCCACAGTATTCCCGGTTGTTGAAGGCGCGAGTGATGTACTCCACAACACGTACAATCTGCTGGGTCGTGGAGTGGCCGCTGCGGAATCCAAACTGTTCCGGGGGGAGGATTTCCCGAATATCCAGGATGGTCCGGAGTCGCTGAAGAAGAAGCCGCTCAAACAGCTTGCTGATGTGCGGAAGCAAACTGATAGGCCGGTAGGATTTTGGGTCCTTCCGATCCTTGCCCGGCTTAGGAACAGCAATAACGATGGAGTGCTTCCACGCGGCAGGGTAGGTGCGAGTCCGCAGAACCCAATTGAAGATGGCAGTGAGAGGAACCACAGCCAGGAGCGGCAGGTTCTTCAGGACCCGGCCGGTAATGTCGTCAACACCTGGAGCCTTGGACGCCGGGAGAGCCTTGATGCTTGCACGGACTTCGGCCACTGAAATAGGTGGTATGTCGTCACGGTCCTCCTCCCCATCCCCGTGGAGGATGGTCTGCACTGCTGCGTCAACCTGGTCGACGTGTAGCTGGTCCACATCTTCTTGAAGGGGGGTAAAATTCTCCTGAAAGATGTCCGCAAGGAGATTCGCCTTATCCTTATGTAGATAGGCCGTCCCAGTCGGTGTTGCAAGAGGGGGCATCCGTGTCCTGCGCTTCGTAAAAAAGCGGACCGCATTCCAGTGCATGGGGTCAGGGGTGAACGCCTGCAGTTTCTCAGCCCAGCGTCGATTCTTATGCTGGACAATTGCGGCCTTGATGTCACGGCGCTGGCTGTTGATGTGGCGCTTCAGCTGTGGGTCCCTGGTCACACGCCATTCCTTGCAGAGGCGATTACGTGTGCGTATGTCCTGGAGGATTTCCGCTGGGAGAGCGGAAGATGCGACTGTGCTGGTGCGCGGGCGGGGCGTCGCTCCCACCAGAGCTGCTGTGAGTGTATCAGCAAACTGGGCTGCAGAGGCCTCGTGAACGCCGACGCCATCCACCTGTCGCTGCAGGGCTGCAGTAACTCGACGCTGAAAGCACGGCCAGTCCGTGCGGTTGAGATTGAGCCGGCCCGTACTCTGCACCGGGGCGACGTCCAGTTGAAAGAGAACTGGCAGGTGGTCGGAGTTCAGTTCGTGAAGGACTTCAGCAGTCAGGAACTGATTAAGTCCCCGAGTAATGGCGATGTCAAGAATGTCGGGTCTCCCTCTGCTAGGATAACACGTCGGCTCCTCAGGACCGCAGACATACGCATTCACCTCTTCAGTGGCCTGGAGAAGAAGCCGCCCATTAAGATTGGTGACCAAAGAATTCCAGGCGGCGTGTTTGCAATTGAGGTCACCAGCAATAAAATATTTGCCAGGAGTCCGGAGAAGGCGACGGGCATCATCTAGGAGGAGCTGGCGACGAGGGCTCCGGTAAACAGCCATAAACGTGACTGGTCCAGTGGCCGTTTCAACCTGGACAGCAGTGACTTCTATAGTCCCGATGGCAGGTGGTTGAATTTCACAATGCGGAATGGAGGAGCGGATGAAGATCGCCGTGCCACCCCCCTGCGTCGGCCGGTCGGTCCGAAAGCATCGGTAATTGGCGATGTTGGAGCGGATGCCTGGTTTGAGGAAGGTCTCATTGACCAGGCAAATGTCCACGTCATGTTCAAACAAGAACTGCCGAAGCTCCTCAAGGTCGTAGGTGAGGTTGGCGGCATTATAAGCCACTATGCGGAAATCATCCAAGCGGCGGCGTCTAGGCATGCTGGGCTACTGAAGTGTCGGCAGTGGGAGCCCGAAGGCTGCGTGAGATCGTCGCCTCCACTGTGGCGGCGATGGTTGCAGGCAGGTTGACGATGGCGGTGGTCAACTCGGTCACCATCGTGGTCAGATGCTGCAGCAGCTGGAAAACGTCTTGGAGTCCAACAGTAGGCACAGCTGTAGGCGAAGGAGAAGCTGGCTGGCGGTCCTGGCGTGCAGGAGGCGGTGGGACGCTGGGCACCTCGGCAGCCGCGGTCGCCCGTGGTTGGGAGACGCCCTTTAGTGCATCTGCCACTGTGACACCGGGCTGGATCCTCGCGGACCGGCGGTCAAGTAGGGAGGGCCACGTACGCTTGTCACTGGCCGGCTGTGTGGGCGGCGGTTGTCGCCTCCGTCGGGTATCAGCACGTCGGGAGGGCGGGACGGGCGGAAGACCCCGCTGCCGACGGCTAGCCTCCTTATGCTTCGCGCAGGAACGAAAATTGGCAGGATGGCTGCCTCCACACAGGCCACAGACGGGTGGCTCATCCTTGCTTCGTGGACAAAGGCGGCTGTCGTGGCCAGCACCACACTTGACGCACATAGGCGGCATAGTGCAGTGACGGGCCACGTGGTTGAACCCTTGGCACCGGAAGCATTGGACCGGGCCACGGGACTTCCGCAGACGTTCCACGGTGATGGAGAGATCGTAAATCCTGGTTAGCTGGAATATTTCCCGATGCCGAGGAGTGTCCTGCAGGACGACGACGCGGTGGCCAGTAAGCTGATTGGTCCCGGGCATACGATGGTAATCCACCACCGTTGCGACGAAGTCGAGGTCCTCCAGTTCTTCCTTCAGGTCGTCATGGGTGAGAGACGCCGGAATGTGCTTCAACAGCGCCTTCAGAGTCGGCGGACGGACCGCTGGATAGGTATACATGGGGATACCCTCTCGCCCAACCATATCCATTACAGTCACATAATCCTCAGTACAGGAGAGGCTAAGTTTGAGGGTATCACCCCCCGTCTGCTTGGCAGTAAATGACTGCTTACAGTGTTCCTTTAACCACGTGTGTAGTTGCTTGTAGGAATTCTTAAACTGCAACACAATGGGCGGCACCTTCCGCTGCAGCTGAGGCTGGGACGGTGGCTGCTGCGCCCCCTGCTGTTGCTGTTGCTGCTGGGGTGGTGGAACGTCGTCCGCGCCGTCTTGGATGACGTCGTAGCGGTTAGACGTTGGCACCGCGTCCGTGTCAGGCCGCCGCTGCGGCTGCTTCGAGACCTTCTTCTTTGGTGGCTTCCGGAAACCATCGTCCGCCCCGGTGGCGGCGTCGCCGGTGCGCTTCCGACTATGCTGCTGGTGGCCGTCGTCGTCTTCACCCGAAGAATCAGGAGTGCAATCCATACCGATATCCAAAGTCCTTGCACAGGTCGTCAACAGATCGTTCTCACGGAGGCGTTGCCTGGTCATCATAGGTGGGGGGCCGGATGAGGCCGCCGACGAAGTATTCTCCGCCGGACGGCGATCCGCCACACCCTCAGCCGGAGTAGCGTCCGTAGACATAACGAGCTCTCGCGCGACACGTCCGCTCTCGTCGGAAGACTAACTCCGAATGGGTAGCAAGCGCGGGAGGCGCGGCGCGGCGGCGCGCAGAGTGGCGGCCGCTCTCTCGGCCGTCCGCGCCCGCCCGCGACACTGGCTGGGCCTTGTGATTCTCTGCTCTGCTGCTGTGCTGTGCTTGCGTGCCTGCCGTCCCGCTCGCTCTCGCTGTGTGTTACGCGCGTCGTCGAAATGGCAGATCAGGCGGCTACGAACGAGACTGCTGCGGCACCCGCCGCCACCGGCACGACGAAGAAGGCCAAGTCTGCGTCGTCTGCGAAGAAGCCGCGCGCCAAGCCTGCGCACCCGCGCACCTCTGAGATGGTGACGGCCGCCATCAAGAGTCTGAAGGAGCGCGGCGGGTCGTCGCTGCAGGCGATCAAGAAGTACATAGCCGCGCACTACAAGCTGGACGCGGAGAAGCTGGCGCCGTTTATCAAGAAGTACCTCAAGTCGGCCGTCGTGGCGGGCGAGCTGGTGCAGACGAAGGGGAAGGGCGCGTCCGGCTCGTTCAAGCCTGCCGGCGCCGGCGGCGGGGGGGCGGCCGAGGGCGGCAAGGCTCGTGCTGGCGGTGCCAAGAAGAAGCGCGCCGCTCCGGCCAGCAAGGAGAAGAAGGGCGCCCGTGCGGCCGGCGCAAAGAAGGCTGGTGGCGTGAAGGCGGCGACCGGTCGGAAGGCGGGCGCCGCCAAGAAGGCGTCTGCGGCGTCGGCCGCTCCCGCGGGTGCGAAGAAGGCGGCTGCGGCCAAGCCGGCCAAGGCCAAGTCGCCGTCGAAGGCGAAGAAGGCCGCCAAGGTTCCGACGAAGAAGCCGAAGGCGCCGCGCCCGAAGAAGGCGACGACGCCGTCTAAGGCGAAGGCTTCGCCCAAGAAGAAGAAGTAGAGTAGAGGAGAAAGAGATGGGAAAGGAAGGGTTTGGCGCTTGACTCCGTCGTCCCCACCCCCCGTCGTCGTCTAGTGGCGCGCAAGAGACGCGCGGCCCAAAACGGCCCTTCTCAGGGCCATCAAAGCACGTCGGGGAAGGTTTTGATTGTCGTGTTGCGTTTGGTGTGGGTGTCTGTCTGTATGCCCGTGGGGATGCTGTTTGCGTGCCGTGGTGGTTGGATTGCGGGGGTCGGTGGCGGGTGTGGGCGGCGGTAGCGGTAAGCGGTGTTGTTGTTGTCGTGGTTGATTGTCGCCGTGTTTGTGGCGGCGGCCGACGGTTGGTTTTCTGTCACGTTGTTTTGTTTGAATACGTTGGTTGGCTTGCCTGCGTTCGTTCTTCTCGGATGTCTGTCTTGTCGAGTCGAGTCGTGTCTGGTCTTTGTTTTGTTTTGTTCCTTTGTGTGTGTTATGTTTTGCAACGGGGGGCACGTTGAGATGTGGAAGGAGTCGGCGGGGATTTCGGTGGCGTGTAGAGCGAGCGAGCGCGCCTGCCTGGCCGTTGGCCGTCGGAGTGGAGTGCGGGTTTTTTTGTTTTCGAAACGAAAGCGGCGGCCGGCCAGCCACCCGTGCGGTGTGACGTCGGCCGTTGGGTATTGTGCGCTTTGAGCGCCGGGGAGGGATGATGTGTGATTGTTGCGCGCTGCTAGCAGGCAGGCAGAGTGAGCGGGTGTGGCGGACGGACGGGAAGTGGTGGTTTTTGTTTTTGGGTTGCGGGGCGAGAGGCAGGCGACCGACAAAGTTTGCTCGCGACGGAGAGATGTTAGTGGCCCTGAAAAGGGCCGTTTTTGTTTGTGCGGTGCGGTGCCGCGGCGCGGTTTAGGCGCGCTCGCCGCGGATGCGGCGCGCGAGCTGGATGTCCTTGGGCATGATGGTGACGCGCTTGGCGTGGATTGCGCACAGGTTGGTGTCTTCGAAAAGGCCGACGAGGTAGGCCTCGCTGGCCTCCTGCAGGGCCATGACTGCGGAGCTCTGGAAGCGCAGGTCGGTCTTGAAGTCCTGGGCGATCTCGCGCACTAGGCGCTGGAATGGCAGCTTGCGGATGAGCAGCTCTGTGCTCTTCTGGTAGCGCCTGATTTCTCGCAGGGCGACGGTGCCCGGCCTGTAGCGGTGGGGCTTCTTGACGCCTCCGGTGGCGGGCGCGCTCTTCCTCGCCGCCTTGGTGGCGAGCTGTTTGCGCGGCGCCTTTCCGCCGGTGGACTTGCGGGCCGTTTGCTTTGTGCGGGCCATGGCGGTAGCGGTAGCGGTAGCGGTAGCGGAGCGGCGTGCGTGGAGGTTAGGTGCGGCGCGGCGTCCGGTGCTGCCTTGACAACGGGCCCGCGCGCCTCCGTGCTGCGCTTATATGCCCTCGGTTGCGCGTGGTGGGGGGAGGGCGGGCCAGAGTCTATATAGGGGGGCGGCGGGCGCGCTGGGCGCAGACCGTAGCCGACTCGCCAGCCGCTGCAGCTGCTGTTTGTGCACGTTTTGCTTTGCCCGAGGAAGGAAGGATGACAGGCCGCGGCAAGGGAGGAAAGGGGCTCGGCAAGGGTGGCGCCAAGCGGCACCGCAAGGTGTTGCGCGACAACATCCAGGGCATCACGAAGCCCGCCATCCGCCGCCTGGCTCGCAGGGGCGGCGTGAAGCGCATCTCTGGTCTGATCTACGAGGAGACCCGCGGGGTGCTGAAGGTGTTCCTGGAGAACGTGATCCGCGACGCGGTGACGTACACTGAGCACGCCAAGCGCAAGACTGTGACGGCCATGGACGTGGTGTACGCCCTGAAGAGGCAGGGGCGCACCCTGTACGGTTTCGGCGGTTAGGCTGCGTCGCAGCGGGCGCTGGCCTTCCCGCGGCCGTGCTTGTGGGTGGGAGAGACTAGAAAACGGCCCTTTTCAGGGCCACCACACTGTTCGGAAGTTGAAAAGTGCGAAAGAGTCTGTGTTGTTGCTGCGTGTGTGCGCTGTGTTGTTTGTTTGTTTGTTTCTTTCTTTCTTTCCGTTTGAGCGACGTGATGTGACTGGGAGGGGAGAAGGAAAGGAAACGTGTCATGTGGCTGGCTGTGTGTGGAGCTGCTTCGGTTTGTGTGTCTTTGTATCGATCGCGACGGAGATGGCGGGCTGTGTGTTGTTGTGCGAGAGGCGGTGATTATTTGCTTGCGTGGTTTGGCTCTGTGTGTTTGTTTGCGGCGGCGTTGGGGTTTCCGAGGCAAGGCGTGTGGGCATAGGCGGCCGGATCAGCTGTTTCGTTCGTGTCGACGGCCGTTGCGCGCGGGAGTGGAGGGCGGTGTGTCGACACGCCTCCCTTTAACAACAATGGTCATTATTGCTGCCGTTGTCGGTTTGGAAGGCGACTGCGACCGTGCAAAATGTGTGTGTGTGTGTGTGTGTGTGTGTGTGTGTGTGTGTGTTGGGCCACACGGGCTGTGTGGACGACAAGATGGCGGACGTGCGCCGGCGGCGGCTGTGCTGTGACAGTGCAAAGTTAAAACAAAACAAGGTGCGGCGAGGACGACTGAAATTTTGCTTTGGACGTAGGTTTGTGTGGTGGCCCTGAAAAGGGCCGATTGTTGTGGGCCGAGCCGGCAAAGCGCGTTGCGTGCAGGGGAGCACGCGGCGCTGCGATTGCCTGGCCTCCTTTAGGCCTTCTTCTCGGTCTTCTTTGGCAGCAGGACGGCCTGGATGTTGGGCAGGACACCACCCTGTGCGATGGTGACGCCCGACAGGAGCTTGTTGAGCTCCTCGTCGTTGCGGATGGCAAGCTGCAGGTGGCGCGGGATGATGCGCGTCTTCTTGTTGTCGCGGGCCGCGTTTCCGGCCAGCTCGAGCACCTCAGCCGCGAGGTACTCCATGACGGCGGCGAGGTAGACGGGCGCCCCGGCGCCGACGCGCTCTGCGTAGTTTCCCTTGCGCAGGAGGCGGTGGATTCTGCCGACCGGGAACTGGAGCCCAGCCCTGCTTGAGCGGGACTTTGACTTGCCCTTGACTTTGCCTCCCTTTCCGCGTCCGGACATGGCGATGGGCTAGCGACGGTGCACACGAAACGGAAACGAAAACGACCGGTGCGAGCGGCAGCGAGTCGAGCAGCGGAGTGCGTGCCGGCGCAGCCGGGGTGGGGGTGCTTTATGGGCTCGGGTGCGGCGGCCGGTTGCGCGCGCGCCCCATTGGTCGGCGGCCGCAACAGGGCGAGCTGGTAAAGGTGCGGCGGCGGCTGGCGGCGGGTGCCACTGTGTGGGGAGACGCTGACTAGAGCGGAGCGCTTGCTACTGGTGTTGCTGCTGCCGTACGTTGGTTCGAGATGCCGCCCAAGACTAGCGGGAAGGCCGCCAAGAAGGCTGGCAAGGCGCAGAAGAACATTTCGAAGGGCGACAAGAAGAAGAAGCGCAAGAGGAAGGAGAGCTATGCCATCTACATCTACAAGGTGCTGAAGCAGGTGCACCCTGACACGGGCATCTCGTCGAAGGCGATGAGCATCATGAACAGCTTCGTGAACGACATTTTCGAGCGCATTGCGGCCGAGGCTTCTCGCCTGGCGCACTACAACAAGCGCTCGACCATCACGTCCCGCGAGATCCAGACCGCTGTGCGGCTGTTGCTGCCTGGCGAGCTGGCCAAGCACGCCGTGAGCGAGGGCACGAAGGCGGTGACCAAGTACACGAGCTCCAAGTAAGGAGGTGGCTCTGGAATGGAAGGAAGGAAGGATGGAGAAGGCTCCTCCGTTGCGAGAGCGGCAAAACGGCCCTTTTCAGGGCCACCAACTTGCCTTTTGCGGGAAGGGCGGAATTGTTGTTGTTGTTGTTTGTGTGGACGGCTGTGATGTATGTGTGCATTTTGATTGTGGGTGGGGGGGCGCGTCAAAGCGTGTTGCGCGGGGTACGGCCACGAGGTTGGTCGCCGTGGCGTGGAATGGTGGCACGCCTCGTTGGCGTGGTTTTTGACCCGTTGGTGTTGTTGGTGTGTGTGTGTGTGTGTGTGTGTGTGTGTGTGTGTGTGTGTGTGTGTTACCCGTCTGCGAGGGGGGACTGTGCGATCGGCGACTTTTGTGTCACCGTAACGACGGCCGTTTGCGGGTTTGTTTTTTTGCACATCATACATGGCGAGGGTGAAATGTGAAATGTTTTTGTTTGGTTTTGTTTGCCGCCCACTATTCCCTTTGCTGTACGCCGAGTTTGACAATGGTGCGACGTAACTGCAGCGTGGAGGTGTGTGAGTGACGTTGAAATGAACGTGCCATTAAGACGCATTGTTGTTGTATTGTACTGTACGTGTACGGCGACACGCACGATGATGTACCATTCGACTCTGATGTTTGATAGCCGTGTCTGACTGATTGCGTACGACGCACGCACACCGATGTCGTCATTCAAGATGCACGCGTGTCCAGTGCAGTACAGTAAGCGCGACGCTAGACGACGACGGCGGCGGCGGCGGCGGCGGCGGCGGCGGTCGTTTGTTTGGCGAATGTCTGTACACGTGTTTGTCTGTGTCCATCCGGTATGTATTTGTTTGTTTGAAAGTGTTTTGTGTGTCGGTGACGTGGTCCGATCCGTCGCCCCCTGAGTAACTGTCGATCGGCGCGATAGACCGGCGTCACGCAACTGAACCGAAGTCTTGGGCACACCCGTCATACTGTTGTACACCGTCGCGCTGAGAACGGTAACGAAAGGTTGACTTTGATCGGTCGAATGTCTGGGCAGAACGTGAGGAAGGAGGCAAGAGTGCAAGGAGGGGGGGCAAAAGAGAGAGGAAGGGAAAAAGGGGAGAAACGCATTCGTAGAGCAACGGAACGTTCCCGTGTCGGAGGCGTATTGGAGCCGCACTGAAATGCGTTTAACGGCGGCGCGGCTGCAAGTGTCTGCCGTGGTGAACGTTACCTTTGACGGCTGCATTGGGCTTTGCCTTTGCTTTTGCTTTTGCTTTCGCTTTCGCTTTCGCGTTCGCGTTCGCTTTCGCTTTCCCGGATGTACGTAACGTTTGTTGATATGGTTCTGAGGAAGAGTGTATGACAGTGCCGTGCCGTCCATGTTCGTGTGCCCTCCCATTGTGTGTATGCTATTGTCTGTGTACTTGAATGATGTATGTAGGTGTTAGTGGACATGTTTTACCAGTGGGGGGAAATGGATCGTCGATAGTTGCCGTCACTCTGTCACGGTCGAGATGACGCACCCTCCGTACAGAAAGGTGTCGAGAAAGTGAGTGAGTGAGTGAGTGTGTGTGTGTGTGTGTGTGTGTGTGTGTGTGTGTGTGTGCGTGCGTCCGTGAATTGGCAGTGTTTGGAGGTGGGCGTGCCCTGCATGTGGGAGGGGCATGCGTAACGCTGCTGGCATGGCATTTCGGGAGATGGGAGGGGGCAAACGAGGAAACGAGGAGCGGCGGCCAAAGACGGGACGGGGAGGGGCGCGGTGTGGGTGGCTTGCGCCTGTGCTCGGCGTTGTGGTTTGTGCAAAAGAGGAGGAGAAAAACAATGTGAGTTGCCAGGGAGGGGAGCGGTGTTGTGTTGTGGTTGTCGTGGTGTAGCCGCAGACGCGGCTGTCAGTGAACGTGGCGAGACGGACGGATGCGCGGAGGGGCGGGGGCGGCGCATTTCGCCGGTGCCGTGCCGTGCCGTGCCGTGCCGTGCCGTGCCGTGCCGTGCCGTGCCGTGCCGTGCCGTGCCGTGCCTGAAAGCCGCGTGGTCGCTGTGTTGTTGGTGGCGTGGGGGCGAGGAGAGTACCGTACGGGTGTGCTCGTGCGCCGGAAATGGCACACTGCGCCCGCCCGTCTTGGAGGCTGATGGCTGTGGTGTGGAAATGGGGCGCGGTGATGTTGAAGCAGTTGAAGAACAGAAAAGAAACCAAGAAAACGGAAGGCGTGATGCGGCGGTGGTGGTGAGAGCGGGAAAAACAAAACAAAAAAAAAACAACAAGAAAAAAGAAGGAAAAACAACAAGAAACAAAAAAGAAAACAAAAAGTCTATCAATATTAAAATGTAAATGGAAATGGAAATGGACCCAGGTATAACCTCCCTGCACAAATAGCAGAGAGTCCGATGATAATAAAAATGTGCCAGAATGTTAACTAACGTCCCTACAAAACAAACCCAACGATAATATTAATGAAAGAGTGAACCGTATGTAACATTGCAACAGACATAATGAAACCTGATAAATTGTATAAGGGCAGCAGCGTTGACCTTTGGCCCTGTATTCAGAATAGAAAGAGCCAAAGATCGTTACCCCAATGAAAAAGACACTGAAACACGTATGTAACATAGTAGCGATGGCGAGACATTGTAGCATCTGTGACCAGAGAGTTTGCGCTGGACTGCGCGAGTGTTGCGAGCGGTTCTCAGTCAGTCAGTCAGTCAGTCAGTAGTAGTCGTTGCGAGTCCGTAGCTCTGTGTAGTTGAGGGCTGTACTCTGTCAGTAGTCGTGCGGTTGTGTGATGTAGGCGGTCGGCAACACTGGTCAAGATGGTGAATAAGGTATACTGTTAATTAATATAATCATTAGATAATGAAAAAGTGTATTTATTGTAATTATTCTCCAACAAGTTGCCCAATAATAATTTTTATTTCAAAAGCATTTTTCAAACATTTAATTTTTTATTGAACTAAAGAGTTCGTTGCACTTCACACTTCATTCCACTTCTTTGAAGAAAAATGTCACTAAAATCACAAAAAAAGAGAATATTATTATTTGCAATGCAGTTCGTCCAAGCGCTGCGCAACAACCAGAGCAGAAATGTGACATCCATTTATTCGGAGGTAAGACTTTAATTCTGATTGTTTTGCACAGGGCCAAAGACCGATATTTCGGTTTAATTGAAGTTTCTTGTCACTGAACGGACGTTTTTAAATGTTGTGTGAAGACTTTATATTTGAGTCAGATTGCGAATTTCACATTTTTGTTGCCATTTTCAATACCTCTCATTGTGGGCGAGGTTACAATTAGCGCAATGTCCATTAGCATCCGTAAATAACATTGTCCATTATTTTAAATTTTGCTGGGAGGTTACAACACACACACACAAAAAAAAAAAACAAAAAATTGCATTTATATCCGCTCCTCAATTGTAGATACCCCTTACACAGCTGTGTGCAATGAATGAGTGCTGGCTGGTAATTAATTGCACTCCTTGGAGGGAAATGCCATAGGAAGTAGTCTTTAAAAAGTGAATGTTTTTCGTTAAGAGACAAAAGTTACTTTAGAAAAAAAGTAATAGTGGGGCTTTTGTTGTTGAACGAAATAAGTACAATGAACATACGTTATCAGATTTGCGCAATGCAGCGTCACACCACCTTTTGATTATAACACACAATATACTATACATCGTCCCGAACCGTGACCAGAGTCGCGAGACGAGCAGAGCACGCCGCCGACGCCCGCTCAGTACAACCGTCCACCCGCTACTACTGTCGACCGACTACTACCTCTCCCGACTCGCGCTACAATATATATAACAACTGTTCCTGGCGACCCGGTGCGTGCCACTACTGTCGTCTGGCGCGGTCCAAGCGCCGACTAGCAGCGATAAAGAACTCTCTGGTCAGACAGAGATGCTGTCATGCCTCGCCATCGCTCTGGTAATGAATACATACGTGTTGCAGCGTGCGTACCACCGGAACACGCAGTGGCGGAGCCAAAGACTGTGTTGTCGAGGTCGAGTGCGAGCGGGAAGAGAGGCAGCGTCGGCACGGAGATGCAAGCGAGCGCGAGACGCACGGGGGCTGCGGCGTGGCGCGTTTGCGGTCGGCGCCTTTGGTGGCAACGGCCGGGACAAGCAGCGGTGTATGGTGTGGTGCGGGGCGGACAGGGGCGGCGGTGGACGGGGAGGAGGCGGCGCGACGACGGCATGGGGGCGAAAACGGGACGGGGGACGGCGGATGTTGAGAGGCGTCACGCGCGGACAGGACACAGACACAGAGACACACAGATTGGAAAGGGAGGGTGCGCGGTAGTAGTTGGGAATGTGCGTACCGTGCGGGATGGGAGTGGGCGAGGAACACGGTCGTGGCCCCTGTGTTGGGTGCGTGTGATGACGTCGGTGTGTTGTGGGAAGGGAAGGTGCTGTGGCGGCGGCGCGTAATGGGCGTAGGCCGAAAAGAGAAAGGAACGTGGGCAGTGTGTTGGCAAGCGTCGGTTCGACTGCGACGTTGATGGGCAGGGCAGGGCAGGGCAAGGTTAATGGTGGTAGGAGTAGGCGTGTGGGCGCAAACAATCTGCCGCTGCAGGCGGTGCCGTAACCGCCATGGCGGGAAGGAGAGAGGGCCAAAGAAAGAAAGAAAGAAAGAAGAAAACAACAAAAAAAAAAAAAAAAAAAGGAGGGGGGGGGGGCGAAAGTGGAGAGGCGGTGGTGTGAGAAGGGCGGGGGCGGAAGGAAGGCAGGAAGGACAAGAGGCGAGGCGACGGCTTGCTTTGTGTATCGGTCGGTCTCTGGCTATGCTTCGTTTTCTGCAGCAGGGTCGGTGCGCGGCGTGGCTCGCGGCAGTGGGAACGCCTGGTGGCTGGACGGCCAGCAATGCGGTTGGATGGGCGGCCACAGCACCGCACCTGTGCCCGAGGAGGAGACGCTGGCGGCGGGCCCTGAGGTGAGGCCGGCTCGGCTGGGGCTGTGGATGTGTAGGTGTGCGCCGCTGCTGCAACAACGAGTAAAACGCGAGAAGAAGGGTTGGCGGTAGAGAGGAAAAAAAAAAAAAAAAAAAAAAAAAGGTCGTGTTGTGTTGATGCGCAGGCAGACGCGTACAGAGGGACGAGCCCGGTCTGCAGCAGGGTGTGGCCGTGCCGAGTGCAGAGCAGCGGCGGCTCGGTTCGGTTCGGCCCGGCCCGGCCCGGCGGGCCGCGCTGTTGTCGCGGACGTGAGCGCCCCCTGGCGGGTGGCCGGAGGCGGCGCGGCGTGTTGGACGTGTGGCTGGTGGCAGTGCACAATTTGCGAGTGGCTGGCGGTGTGGTGTGGCGGTTGGCGCGTCGGGCGGCGGAGAGGTATGTGTTGCGGGCGCCCTTTGCTGCGCTGCGTCGTTGCGTGTGCCGTACAGGGCGGGCGCTTGTCGACTGTGTGGGCGGTGTGGCGAATTGGCGTGAAACGGCTGCCGAGAGGTGTGTGGTAGCGAGCCGGTCGGTGGTGTCAGTGCGAAGGGGAATGTGCGTGCGTGTTTGGCGGTTTCGGTGTGCTTTTTGCGGCGTGAGAGTGGGAATTAGTGGGGCCGGCTGTTGTGTTGGTTCCTTGTGTCTTGTGTCGCGTAGCTTGATGGCAACGTGGAAGGACGCCGGTTTCGTTTTCGTTTCGAGCCTTGCGTGTGGTTGTCGACGTTGACTGGTTGGCGTGTGCCGATGCACGTGCATGTGTGGGTCGCGAGTGCGTTTTTGGCTGGCTGTGTGTGTGTGTTTTGGGGGGGAAGGGGGAGGCGGTGGTGAAAGTGCAGTCGTCGGGTGGGGCTGGGGCTGTGCGTCGTGGCGGAAAGGTGGTAGGTTGCGGGAAGCGAGCCCGTCGTTGACGGTGTCGCGTGAGTTGTGAATCGAGTGGGGCGCGGGGCGCGGGGCGCGTGGCGCGGGACAGGAGCAGCGTGCCGCTGCGTCGTGGTCGTCAGCAGAGGCTGTGCGTGTGCTTGTCCTTTTTGTGGGCGGTTCGTGCGAGGCGTTTTTGTTTTGTGTTGCCCTAGTTGTTAGTTTATTTTGTTTGTGTTTGTTATTTTGAGACGACGACTGGTTGGTGGCGTGCGCGCGAAGTGGCGGTGTGCGCTTCCCGTGTCGTTTGTGTTGTTTTGTTTTTTTGTTTTTGTGTGTTTTTTTTTGTTTTTTTTTTGCACTGGGCCCCGGTGGGTGGGTGCGTGTGTGTCGATTGCCGGCTGGCGAAAGGTGCGCCATCGGCGGGGTGGGTCGCCGGCACAAGTAGAGGCGGCGGCGTTGTTGCTGTTGTTGTGTGGTGTTTGTTTTGTTCGGCTGTGTCGGCGAGCTGTGTTGCGGTGCGTGTGAATGGTGGTGCAAAAGTGCTGGCGTTGGGGCTGCGACTGCGACGGCGGCGAGCCGCGGGCGCGCCATTGATAGTGATGTTGTGAACAGCGGCTGTGTACGGTAGTGGTGTTGTTGTAGCACGACGTGCATCCGGGCCGGCGCGGAAAGCGCAGTTGCGGGCGGTTGCCCTTCGGTGCCAGCCATGTCGCGTGAGCGGCGGGTTGCTCTGGTGTCGACACGTGGTGCTCTGGGTTGTTGTGTGGTGCCCTTTGGCCGGTGGGGGTGGTTCGCGTGTGTCTCGTTCGCGCTCGGTGTCTGGTCGTGGTCGTGCTGCTCCCCCGTCTGTCGGCGGTTTCCGACGTCGTCTGTACGTTTTTGTTCGTTTGCGGCGTGCCTGCCGACGTCGTCCCGTCGCGACCTTTCAACCGAAAGTGTGGCGCCCGAAGGTGAACGAACGTAACCCTGACCTCGGCGCTTTACGCTGAGCCGAGCGAACCGAACCGAACCGAACCGAACCTGTGGTGTGGCGAGGTGAGCTCAGCCTGTGAGCCCCTAACGTCTACGTAAGGTAAGCTGTCCGGCTCACGCCTCACGTTTGAACGCTTTTTTAACCTACGTTTGACGCTTCTTAACCTAGCACTGACCCCTTAACCTAACGTGTAACCTAACCTAACCTAACCTAACCTCTGACGCCTGACGTGTTTGAATGCTTAACCTAAGTTTGACGCTTAACCTAACCCAAGTCCCCTTAACCTAACCCACGTCCACCTAACCTAACCTAACGTAGACGTGTAAACGTAATGTGTAACGCGTAACGTGTAAGGTCGGCTGTCGTGTGTGCTTGACGGCAGATTGGGTTGGTCTGTAGATTCGGATTGCGGTTTGCCTCGGTCGAGGGGTTGGGTCGGGTCGGAAGCGGCGAGGGGCGGCGGCGCCTGTTGCGCAGGCGGCGTCCGTTTGCGGCGGGCAATTGTTGAGAAACGGCTGTGAATGTTGGCGGGCGAGAGGAGGAGGACGGCGCGCGATGTGGCCCGACGGCTGCGGGCCGATCGGGAAACGGCGGGAGGGCGACGGAAGGCGATGGGGCGGCGGAGGCGCGTTTGCACGGCCGTCATCGCCGCACGCCTCGGCTTGTGTGGCTGTGGCGCCGGCCGCGCTGGCCGGGCTGCCGCGGCGACGGTGTGGGAGTTTTGCCGAAGGTTTGGCCATTGTGGCGGGTCGTCGGCTGGGGCTGTGGGGGCGGCATTTGGGCGGGGGCGGCGATTCTCGGCGGGCCGACCCAGGCTGTAGCGCGCGGTAGCTGCAGTTTGGCCGTGGTTTGCGGCGCTGCCGTGGCGACTGGTTGGCGACTGTGGTGTGGCTGTGTGTAGCCCCATCCTCGGTGGTTTGAAAGGCGCGGGCGGTTGTGGCGCAGGTTTGGGGCTGCTCCGCACAGGCTGTCGGACGTTGGGCGGTAGCAAGCGCGGGAGGCGCGGCGCGGCGGCGCGCAGAGTGGCGGCCGCTCTCTCGGCCGTCCGCGCCCGCCCGCGACACTGGCTGGGCCTTGTGATTCTCTGCTCTGCTGCTGTGCTGTGCTTGCGTGCCTGCCGTCCCGCTCGCTCTCGCTGTGTGTTACGCGCGTCGTCGAAATGGCAGATCAGGCGGCTACGAACGAGACTGCTGCGGCACCCGCCGCCACCGGCACGACGAAGAAGGCCAAGTCTGCGTCGTCTGCGAAGAAGCCGCGCGCCAAGCCTGCGCACCCGCGCACCTCTGAGATGGTGACGGCCGCCATCAAGAGTCTGAAGGAGCGCGGCGGGTCGTCGCTGCAGGCGATCAAGAAGTACATAGCCGCGCACTACAAGCTGGACGCGGAGAAGCTGGCGCCGTTTATCAAGAAGTACCTCAAGTCGGCCGTCGTGGCGGGCGAGCTGGTGCAGACGAAGGGGAAGGGCGCGTCCGGCTCGTTCAAGCTTGCCGGCGCCGGCGGCGGGGGGGCGGCCGAGGGCGGCAAGGCTCGTGCTGGCGGTGCCAAGAAGAAGCGCGCCGCTCCGGCCAGCAAGGAGAAGAAGGGCGCCCGTGCGGCCGGCGCAAAGAAGGCTGGTGGCGTGAAGGCGGCGACCGGTCGGAAGGCGGGCGCCGCCAAGAAGGCGTCTGCGGCGTCGGCCGCTCCCGCGGGTGCGAAGAAGGCGGCTGCGGCCAAGCCGGCCAAGGCCAAGTCGCCGTCGAAGGCGAAGAAGGCCGCCAAGGTTCCGACGAAGAAGCCGAAGGCGCCGCGCCCGAAGAAGGCGACGACGCCGTCTAAGGCGAAGGCTTCGCCCAAGAAGAAGAAGTAGAGTAGAGGAGAAAGAGATGGGAAAGGAAGGGTTTGGCGCTTGACTCCGTCGTCCCCACCCCCCGTCGTCGTCTAGTGGCGCGCAAGAGACGCGCGGCCCAAAACGGCCCTTCTCAGGGCCATCAAAGCACGTCGGGGAAGGTTTTGATTGTCGTGTTGCGTTTGGTGTGGGTGTCTGTCTGTATGCCCGTGGGGATGCTGTTTGCGTGCCGTGGTGGTTGGATTGCGGGGGTCGGTGGCGGGTGTGGGCGGCGGTAGCGGTAAGCGGTGTTGTTGTTGTCGTGGTTGATTGTCGCCGTGTTTGTGGCGGCGGCCGACGGTTGGTTTTCTGTCACGTTGTTTTGTTTGAATACGTTGGTTGGCTTGCCTGCGTTCGTTCTTCTCGGATGTCTGTCTTGTCGAGTCGAGTCGTGTCTGGTCTTTGTTTTGTTTTGTTCCTTTGTGTGTGTTATGTTTTGCAACGGGGGGCA
Source organism: Schistocerca serialis cubense (assembly GCF_023864345.2). Lineage (NCBI taxonomy): Eukaryota > Metazoa > Arthropoda > Insecta > Orthoptera > Acrididae > Schistocerca > Schistocerca serialis. The sequence continues at coordinate 60,938 of NW_026048397.1, read as the reverse complement.
CGTTGAGATGTGGAAGGAGTCGGCGGGGATTTCGGTGGCGTGTAGAGCGAGCGAGCGCGCCTGCCTGGCCGTTGGCCGTCGGAGTGGAGTGCGGGTTTTTTTGTTTTCGAAACGAAAGCGGCGGCCGGCCAGCCACCCGTGCGGTGTGACGTCGGCCGTTGGGTATTGTGCGCTTTGAGCGCCGGGGAGGGATGATGTGTGATTGTTGCGCGCTGCTAGCAGGCAGGCAGAGTGAGCGGGTGTGGCGGACGGACGGGAAGTGGTGGTTTTTGTTTTTGGGTTGCGGGGCGAGAGGCAGGCGACCGACAAAGTTTGCTCGCGACGGAGAGATGTTAGTGGCCCTGAAAAGGGCCGTTTTTGTTTGTGCGGTGCGGTGCCGCGGCGCGGTTTAGGCGCGCTCGCCGCGGATGCGGCGCGCGAGCTGGATGTCCTTGGGCATGATGGTGACGCGCTTGGCGTGGATTGCGCACAGGTTGGTGTCTTCGAAGAGCAGCTCTGTGCTCTTCTGGTAGCGCCTGATTTCTCGCAGGGCGACGGTGCCCGGCCTGTAGCGGTGGGGCTTCTTGACGCCTCCGGTGGCGGGCGCGCTCTTCCTCGCCGCCTTGGTGGCGAGCTGTTTGCGCGGCGCCTTTCCGCCGGTGGACTTGCGGGCCGTTTGCTTTGTGCGGGCCATGGCGGTAGCGGTAGCGGTAGCGGTAGCGGAGCGGCGTGCGTGGAGGTTAGGTGCGGCGCGGCGTCCGGTGCTGCCTTGACAACGGGCCCGCGCGCCTCCGTGCTGCGCTTATATGCCCTCGGTTGCGCGTGGTGGGGGGAGGGCGGGCCAGAGTCTATATAGGGGGGCGGCGGGCGCGCTGGGCGCAGACCGTAGCCGACTCGCCAGCCGCTGCAGCTGCTGTTTGTGCACGTTTTGCTTTGCCCGAGGAAGGAAGGATGACAGGCCGCGGCAAGGGAGGAAAGGGGCTCGGCAAGGGTGGCGCCAAGCGGCACCGCAAGGTGTTGCGCGACAACATCCAGGGCATCACGAAGCCCGCCATCCGCCGCCTGGCTCGCAGGGGCGGCGTGAAGCGCATCTCTGGTCTGATCTACGAGGAGACCCGCGGGGTGCTGAAGGTGTTCCTGGAGAACGTGATCCGCGACGCGGTGACGTACACTGAGCACGCCAAGCGCAAGACTGTGACGGCCATGGACGTGGTGTACGCCCTGAAGAGGCAGGGGCGCACCCTGTACGGTTTCGGCGGTTAGGCTGCGTCGCAGCGGGCGCTGGCCTTCCCGCGGCCGTGCTTGTGGGTGGGAGAGACTAGAAAACGGCCCTTTTCAGGGCCACCACACTGTTCGGAAGTTGAAAAGTGCGAAAGAGTCTGTGTTGTTGCTGCGTGTGTGCGCTGTGTTGTTTGTTTGTTTGTTTCTTTCTTTCTTTCCGTTTGAGCGACGTGATGTGACTGGGAGGGGAGAAGGAAAGGAAACGTGTCATGTGGCTGGCTGTGTGTGGAGCTGCTTCGGTTTGTGTGTCTTTGTATCGATCGCGACGGAGATGGCGGGCTGTGTGTTGTTGTGCGAGAGGCGGTGATTATTTGCTTGCGTGGTTTGGCTCTGTGTGTTTGTTTGCGGCGGCGTTGGGGTTTCCGAGGCAAGGCGTGTGGGCATAGGCGGCCGGATCAGCTGTTTCGTTCGTGTCGACGGCCGTTGCGCGCGGGAGTGGAGGGCGGTGTGTCGACACGCCTCCCTTTAACAACAATGGTCATTATTGCTGCCGTTGTCGGTTTGGAAGGCGACTGCGACCGTGCAAAATGTGTGTGTGTGTGTGTGTGTGTGTGTGTGTGTGTGTGTGTTGGGCCACACGGGCTGTGTGGACGACAAGATGGCGGACGTGCGCCGGCGGCGGCTGTGCTGTGACAGTGCAAAGTTAAAACAAAACAAGGTGCGGCGAGGACGACTGAAATTTTGCTTTGGACGTAGGTTTGTGTGGTGGCCCTGAAAAGGGCCGATTGTTGTGGGCCGAGCCGGCAAAGCGCGTTGCGTGCAGGGGAGCACGCGGCGCTGCGATTGCCTGGCCTCCTTTAGGCCTTCTTCTCGGTCTTCTTTGGCAGCAGGACGGCCTGGATGTTGGGCAGGACACCACCCTGTGCGATGGTGACGCCCGACAGGAGCTTGTTGAGCTCCTCGTCGTTGCGGATGGCAAGCTGCAGGTGGCGCGGGATGATGCGCGTCTTCTTGTTGTCGCGGGCCGCGTTTCCGGCCAGCTCGAGCACCTCAGCCGCGAGGTACTCCATGACGGCGGCGAGGTAGACGGGCGCCCCGGCGCCGACGCGCTCTGCGTAGTTTCCCTTGCGCAGGAGGCGGTGGATTCTGCCGACCGGGAACTGGAGCCCAGCCCTGCTTGAGCGGGACTTTGACTTGCCCTTGACTTTGCCTCCCTTTCCGCGTCCGGACATGGCGATGGGCTAGCGACGGTGCACACGAAACGGAAACGAAAACGACCGGTGCGAGCGGCAGCGAGTCGAGCAGCGGAGTGCGTGCCGGCGCAGCCGGGGTGGGGGTGCTTTATGGGCTCGGGTGCGGCGGCCGGTTGCGCGCGCGCCCCATTGGTCGGCGGCCGCAACAGGGCGAGCTGGTAAAGGTGCGGCGGCGGCTGGCGGCGGGTGCCACTGTGTGGGGAGACGCTGACTAGAGCGGAGCGCTTGCTACTGGTGTTGCTGCCGTCGCGATAGTTTAGTGTGTTTTCCGCGCGATTCTGTGTATTCGGCGTTAGTCGAACGTTCTTTTTCTACGTTTTGCCGCGTCGTCTTTCAGTCGGAGCGGTTATTTTCTGCGTTGGTGTTGGTCGTCGCGCGCGTTGATTTCGTCGTTCGCGGCGGAGTCAAAGGCCACGATGGCCAGTTCTTCAGCCGGTTCTCGAGGCCTGTTTCCCTCGTCTGGCAAGAATATCATGTCATGCGCCGAATTGCTGTCGTATTCATCAGAGTCTTGTCTGCCTATCTCTCGATCAGTCCACCGTCGGCTGTCGGATCCTACAATTCAGTTTACGTCAGAACAAGTCAATCAGGCGACCGATCAGATGCAGCAGGACAGCGTTGAGCTGGGTTCATCCGGCCCAGGGCCGAGTAGCGTGGGGCCAGGCTCCGGCGGGATACCTAACGGTGACAACGATGCCGTCCTGGCCGCCCCTACACCCGGCTCCGCTGACGCTGCACCGCCTGTAACGCGTCGAAAATCGACGAAATCCACGAAGGCGCGGGATGCTCCATACTCGCATGCTTCACGTAAGCATGCGCATCCCCCTTCGCATACCGACTCTGAATCAGCTGAATCCAGGGCGCCTGACAGGAAGAAGCAATCAACCGACCGTCAGGACCCTGTTTCGCCTCAGGACGCCTCCGCTTCCCGTGCGGCGACCGACTCCAGTCTGGTCGACATGGCGACTGACTACGAGGTCACAGTTCCAACGTCGAACAGATTTGAAAGTTTAGATGATGTCACACCAGCTGACCAAGACATTCCAGACAATATGCCGACTCCTACTCCTGTCAAGGCCCCCAAGGTGCCACCTATTATAGTTCACGACACGGTCAACTACCTCGATCGCGTCAGGGAACTGAAGGGGCACCTGAAGGGTTCCTTTTCCTGCCAATATAAAAGAGGTAATATCCGTTACGAGTTTGAACACCCATCAGATTATCGATACATGATCGATTATCTCAAGACTCGTGCCATTCAGTACCACACATATGATCTCGACCCTTTCAAAATTTTGAAGGTCGTCGTCAGGCACCTTGAGCCCACCACCCCTCCCGCTGACGTTAAGGAAGCGCTGGAGGAGCTGGGCTTCACTGTGCAATCTGTCGCTGTTATGCACCAGCAAGTGCCAGACGCACAGGGAAAACTGACCGACGTCAAGTGGCCTCTATTCGTCGCTGTACTGCATTGTACACCGAATGTCTACGACGTCTACAAAATTAAATTCCTCCTGCACATGAAAGTGGATGTAGAATCCTACCGAAATGAATCTGGCCTGACACAATGCTTTAATTGCCAGCGTTTTGGTCACGGCTCCCGCAACTGCGGCCGTCTGCCGCGTTGCGTCAAGTGTGCCGGAGACCATCTCACCCGACTCTGCCAAAAGAAGACTAATGAACCGCCCAAATGCTGTAATTGCGGTCAGGCTCACCCAGCTAATTATCGTAAATGCTCTGCATATCAAAAAGCACTAGCGAACTCTCGCAGTTCTTCCACTCCGGCAGCCTCGGCGCCTTCGACGCCAGCTGCTCCACCAGCTGATACTACCAACTTTCCAAACCTGCGAGCACGTCGTGCCCCTCCCTCACCTTCTTCCTCTGCTGCCGGCCCGGGGCCCTTGCCTCCGCGTCGTCCAGCTTCACGCCCAGAGACAGCTTCCCACTCTGCTTGGGGAAAAACAAACCCATCCCCAGAACCTTCTACACCCCCGCCCCCTACCTTCTCCTTCCCATTTTCAAACCATCTTGCAGATCTTGCTGCCTTACTGCAGCAATTCAACATCCGCAAAATCATTTCTACATTCCGTTCAACTATCCAACAACTCAACTCAGCTTCTGATCCGTTCAGTAAATTAATGATAATTCTGTCTGCCTTCATCTCTTACTTCTCAGATGGACCGTAATCTACACCGCCCATTTCGTATATTCAGTTGGAACGCCGATGGTGTTCTCCGCCAACGCCATTCTCTTGAGGGCTTTCTCGATGACAGGGGGATCGACATTGCCCTTATTTGCGAAACGCACTTAAAACCACATCAACAGTTTTCCGTTCCTAATTATTACGCATACCGATCCGACCGCGCGGATCGGCCACATGGAGGTACTCTTGTCCTAGTCAAACAGTGCCATACGCACAGACTTCGACAGATACCGCAACTACAACACCTGGAGGCCACAGCTATAGATATACAGCTATATGGACAGTCGTTGACTCTTGCCGCAGCTTACAACTCCCCCGCTCGAGCTATACTCCCGGCCGACTTGGATATCCTCTTCCACCTGGGCCCCAAGGTCCTCGTGGGAGGGGACTTCAATTCCAAGCACGGGACGTGGGGATGCCGTTCCACAAATGCAAATGGACGTCGGCTATTCCAGTACCTAGAACTGAACGCCGCTATCCGTGTTATTGCACCAGACTCTACCACACACTATCACAAAACCGGTCTTTACCGTCCTGACATCCTCGACATTTTCCTGGCGCGGGACATTCCGTGGGTCCACCGGATCTCTGTGATTTCGGAACTTGATTCCGACCACAATCCGGTGACCCTCGAATTCCTAGACGCTCGCCCACAAGACCAGCTCCGTCCGGCTTACGTTATCAACACAGACTGGGAGCGCTACCAACAACTTGTTGACCTTCATGTCCATGAGCTTCCGCCCATTACCCGCCGCAGCCACATCGATCCGTCGGCGGACCGTTTTGCAAAAATCCTCACCGAATGCTACCGCACCTCTTCCCGACGAGTCCTCCAGCCTCCTCGTCGCCTGGACCTTCCGCCAGACGTCCAGGAACTAATTCGTACCAAACGTCGATTTCGTCGCCGGTGGCAACGCCTCCGCGACCCAATCGACAAGCAAATTTGGAAGTCACTGGCTCAAGAGCTTCGGGTACGCTTACAAGAGGTCCATGATCAGGCATGGAACCAACGCCTTCGAGAGGCCGCAGACCGTCCTGACCGACTGTGGCGCATAGTCAAGGAGACTACAACCACTCCCCCTCCTTCTCAGCCCCTCCATGGTCCCCAAGGCCTGGTTTACTCGCCTCAGGACAAGGCGGAGGCCCTCGCACACAGCCTTGAGCGGCAATTTCGCCTCAACGAAGTCGACGACGACGAGGCTGACGCCCACGAGACCCGCGTTCATCGTCGGGTCCGTCAGCTTCTTCGCCGTCGTACAGACACCACCTTTCCACCGGTCACTCTCCCGGTGGTGGCGACTTACATTAGTAGTATTCCAGCCCGAAAGGCCCCCGGCCCCGACGGTATCCGGCCGACCCTTCTTCATCACCTCTCTCCAGTTGCGCTTTCGTACCTGGTTAATCTTTACAATAGCTGCCTTTCCTACAACTACTTCCCTCCCGTATGGAAACTGGCCCGTGTCATTGCCCTCCCGAAACCTCGCAAAGATCCACTCTTCCCACAGAACTACCGTCCCATCTCCCTCCTCAACTTCCTCGGCAAGATTCTAGAACGCATCATCCTCTCCCACCTTCAATCCTTCCTTGATTCTCATTCTACCCTCATTCCCCAACAGTTTGGGTTTCGGGCGGGCCATGGCACGGTCCACCAACTCATCCGCCTCCACGACACCATCCGCAGAGCGCAACTGGAGCGACAAAGCACAGGCATGGTCTTACTAGACATTGAAAAAGCATTTGACCGAGTGTGGCACGAGGGCTTACTATATAAGCTTGACGAATATGGTTGCCCTCTCCACATCATTCACATTCTCCGACGCTTCTTAACTGGGCGCACATTTTATGTCATGCAAGGCCGAAGCCGAAGCTCAATCCGGGCCGTGGAAGCTGGTGTGCCCCAGGGGTCTCTCCTCTCCCCGATTTTGTACGCTATTTACACTAACGATATCCCCTCCCGTGTCCCCAACCATCTGGCCCTCTATGCTGACGATACTGCCGTCTTCACTTCACACCGTAACCTCCAGTTTATCGCTCTGAACCTAACACGCCACCTAGAACAGATCACTCAATGGAGCAATATATGGAAAATAAAAATTAACGCAGACAAGACACAGGCCATCCTCTTTACAAACAAACGAACTCCGCCAGCTCGCCTGGTGGAACTCGAAGGCCGACACATTCCTTGGTCACAGACAGTAACCTACCTAGGTCTCACCTTCGACAGCCGCCTCACGTGGAAACCCCACGTTGATGGCGCCTGCCACAAGGCTTACGGAATGATACACAAACTCTACCCTCTGTTGAAGAGCCCCGGCCTTTCGATACAATCCAAGTTGCTTATCTGGACGTCCTGTGTCCTGTCACTCCTGCTATATGGATGCGAACTATGGGGACTAGCTGCTGACACTCACGTACTCCAGGTCCAAATAGTGCAAAGCAAATCACTCAGGATCATATTAAACGCTCCGCGTTATGTCTCCAACTACGACATCCGCCGTCTTCTCCACATTCCACCCCTTGTCCATCAAATCCGCCTTCGCGCCTCAAATACCCTTACCTTCCTACAAAACTCACCTCATGATCACCTCACAGTTCTTAGTCGTGCTGTTGGAGACACACCTTACGCTCATCCGACGCTGATACTCCAGCGCCGGTACCGTCCCAACTGACGGTTTCACTGCAGTTGCGTATCTACTGATCTTTTTAATCTGTCAAACTTTATCATTTCTATCGACCTAGACATATAACAAAGCCATTTCGAACCTAATACTCAATCTGAAGGCAGGCCTAAGGCGATCCTTCGGCATATAAGTGGACGAAAGTCCCGTCAAGTTTGCGGTGGTGGTGGTGGCGGGTGCCACTGTGTGGGGAGACGCTGACTAGAGCGGAGCGCTTGCTACTGGTGTTGCTGCTGCCGTACGTTGGTTCGAGATGCCGCCCAAGACTAGCGGGAAGGCCGCCAAGAAGGCTGGCAAGGCGCAGAAGAACATTTCGAAGGGCGACAAGAAGAAGAAGCGCAAGAGGAAGGAGAGCTATGCCATCTACATCTACAAGGTGCTGAAGCAGGTGCACCCTGACACGGGCATCTCGTCGAAGGCGATGAGCATCATGAACAGCTTCGTGAACGACATTTTCGAGCGCATTGCGGCCGAGGCTTCTCGCCTGGCGCACTACAACAAGCGCTCGACCATCACGTCCCGCGAGATCCAGACCGCTGTGCGGCTGTTGCTGCCTGGCGAGCTGGCCAAGCACGCCGTGAGCGAGGGCACGAAGGCGGTGACCAAGTACACGAGCTCCAAGTAAGGAGGTGGCTCTGGAATGGAAGGAAGGAAGGATGGAGAAGGCTCCTCCGTTGCGAGAGCGGCAAAACGGCCCTTTTCAGGGCCACCAACTTGCCTTTTGCGGGAAGGGCGGAATTGTTGTTGTTGTTGTTTGTGTGGACGGCTGTGATGTATGTGTGCATTTTGATTGTGGGTGGGGGGGCGCGTCAAAGCGTGTTGCGCGGGGTACGGCCACGAGGTTGGTCGCCGTGGCGTGGAATGGTGGCACGCCTCGTTGGCGTGGTTTTTGACCCGTTGGTGTTGTTGGTGTGTGTGTGTGTGTGTGTGTGTGTGTGTGTGTGTGTGTGTGTGTGTGTGTGTTACCCGTCTGCGAGGGGGGACTGTGCGATCGGCGACTTTTGTGTCACCGTAACGACGGCCGTTTGCGGGTTTGTTTTTTTGCACATCATACATGGCGAGGGTGAAATGTGAAATGTTTTTGTTTGGTTTTGTTTGCCGCCCACTATTCCCTTTGCTGTACGCCGAGTTTGACAATGGTGCGACGTAACTGCAGCGTGGAGGTGTGTGAGTGACGTTGAAATGAACGTGCCATTAAGACGCATTGTTGTTGTATTGTACTGTACGTGTACGGCGACACGCACGATGATGTACCATTCGACTCTGATGTTTGATAGCCGTGTCTGACTGATTGCGTACGACGCACGCACACCGATGTCGTCATTCAAGATGCACGCGTGTCCAGTGCAGTACAGTAAGCGCGACGCTAGACGACGACGGCGGCGGCGGCGGCGGCGGCGGCGGCGGCGGTCGTTTGTTTGGCGAATGTCTGTACACGTGTTTGTCTGTGTCCATCCGGTATGTATTTGTTTGTTTGAAAGTGTTTTGTGTGTCGGTGACGTGGTCCGATCCGTCGCCCCCTGAGTAACTGTCGATCGGCGCGATAGACCGGCGTCACGCAACTGAACCGAAGTCTTGGGCACACCCGTCATACTGTTGTACACCGTCGCGCTGAGAACGGTAACGAAAGGTTGACTTTGATCGGTCGAATGTCTGGGCAGAACGTGAGGAAGGAGGCAAGAGTGCAAGGAGGGGGGGCAAAAGAGAGAGGAAGGGAAAAAGGGGAGAAACGCATTCGTAGAGCAACGGAACGTTCCCGTGTCGGAGGCGTATTGGAGCCGCACTGAAATGCGTTTAACGGCGGCGCGGCTGCAAGTGTCTGCCGTGGTGAACGTTACCTTTGACGGCTGCATTGGGCTTTGCCTTTGCTTTTGCTTTTGCTTTCGCTTTCGCTTTCGCGTTCGCGTTCGCTTTCGCTTTCCCGGATGTACGTAACGTTTGTTGATATGGTTCTGAGGAAGAGTGTATGACAGTGCCGTGCCGTCCATGTTCGTGTGCCCTCCCATTGTGTGTATGCTATTGTCTGTGTACTTGAATGATGTATGTAGGTGTTAGTGGACATGTTTTACCAGTGGGGGGAAATGGATCGTCGATAGTTGCCGTCACTCTGTCACGGTCGAGATGACGCACCCTCCGTACAGAAAGGTGTCGAGAAAGTGAGTGAGTGAGTGAGTGTGTGTGTGTGTGTGTGTGTGTGTGTGTGTGTGTGTGTGTGTGTGTGTGTGCGTGCGTCCGTGAATTGGCAGTGTTTGGAGGTGGGCGTGCCCTGCATGTGGGAGGGGCATGCGTAACGCTGCTGGCATGGCATTTCGGGAGATGGGAGGGGGCAAACGAGGAAACGAGGAGCGGCGGCCAAAGACGGGACGGGGAGGGGCGCGGTGTGGGTGGCTTGCGCCTGTGCTCGGCGTTGTGGTTTGTGCAAAAGAGGAGGAGAAAAACAATGTGAGTTGCCAGGGAGGGGAGCGGTGTTGTGTTGTGGTTGTCGTGGTGTAGCCGCAGACGCGGCTGTCAGTGAACGTGGCGAGACGGACGGATGCGCGGAGGGGCGGGGGCGGCGCATTTCGCCGGTGCCGTGCCGTGCCGTGCCGTGCCGTGCCGTGCCGTGCCGTGCCGTGCCGTGCCGTGCCTGAAAGCCGCGTGGTCGCTGTGTTGTTGGTGGCGTGGGGGCGAGGAGAGTACCGTACGGGTGTGCTCGTGCGCCGGAAATGGCACACTGCGCCCGCCCGTCTTGGAGGCTGATGGCTGTGGTGTGGAAATGGGGCGCGGTGATGTTGAAGCAGTTGAAGAACAGAAAAGAAACCAAGAAAACGGAAGGCGTGATGCGGCGGTGGTGGTGAGAGCGGGAAAAACAAAACAAAAAAAAAACAACAAGAAAAAAGAAGGAAAAACAACAAGAAACAAAAAAGAAAACAAAAAGTCTATCAATATTAAAATGTAAATGGAAATGGAAATGGACCCAGGTATAACCTCCCTGCACAAATAGCAGAGAGTCCGATGATAATAAAAATGTGCCAGAATGTTAACTAACGTCCCTACAAAACAAACCCAACGATAATATTAATGAAAGAGTGAACCGTATGTAACATTGCAACAGACATAATGAAACCTGATAAATTGTATAAGGGCAGCAGCGTTGACCTTTGGCCCTGTATTCAGAATAGAAAGAGCCAAAGATCGTTACCCCAATGAAAAAGACACTGAAACACGTATGTAACATAGTAGCGATGGCGAGACATTGTAGCATCTGTGACCAGAGAGTTTGCGCTGGACTGCGCGAGTGTTGCGAGCGGTTCTCAGTCAGTCAGTCAGTCAGTCAGTAGTAGTCGTTGCGAGTCCGTAGCTCTGTGTAGTTGAGGGCTGTACTCTGTCAGTAGTCGTGCGGTTGTGTGATGTAGGCGGTCGGCAACACTGGTCAAGATGGTGAATAAGGTATACTGTTAATTAATATAATCATTAGATAATGAAAAAGTGTATTTATTGTAATTATTCTCCAACAAGTTGCCCAATAATAATTTTTATTTCAAAAGCATTTTTCAAACATTTAATTTTTTATTGAACTAAAGAGTTCGTTGCACTTCACACTTCATTCCACTTCTTTGAAGAAAAATGTCACTAAAATCACAAAAAAAGAGAATATTATTATTTGCAATGCAGTTCGTCCAAGCGCTGCGCAACAACCAGAGCAGAAATGTGACATCCATTTATTCGGAGGTAAGACTTTAATTCTGATTGTTTTGCACAGGGCCAAAGACCGATATTTCGGTTTAATTGAAGTTTCTTGTCACTGAACGGACGTTTTTAAATGTTGTGTGAAGACTTTATATTTGAGTCAGATTGCGAATTTCACATTTTTGTTGCCATTTTCAATACCTCTCATTGTGGGCGAGGTTACAATTAGCGCAATGTCCATTAGCATCCGTAAATAACATTGTCCATTATTTTAAATTTTGCTGGGAGGTTACAACACACACACACAAAAAAAAAAAACAAAAAATTGCATTTATATCCGCTCCTCAATTGTAGATACCCCTTACACAGCTGTGTGCAATGAATGAGTGCTGGCTGGTAATTAATTGCACTCCTTGGAGGGAAATGCCATAGGAAGTAGTCTTTAAAAAGTGAATGTTTTTCGTTAAGAGACAAAAGTTACTTTAGAAAAAAAGTAATAGTGGGGCTTTTGTTGTTGAACGAAATAAGTACAATGAACATACGTTATCAGATTTGCGCAATGCAGCGTCACACCACCTTTTGATTATAACACACAATATACTATACATCGTCCCGAACCGTGACCAGAGTCGCGAGACGAGCAGAGCACGCCGCCGACGCCCGCTCAGTACAACCGTCCACCCGCTACTACTGTCGACCGACTACTACCTCTCCCGACTCGCGCTACAATATATATAACAACTGTTCCTGGCGACCCGGTGCGTGCCACTACTGTCGTCTGGCGCGGTCCAAGCGCCGACTAGCAGCGATAAAGAACTCTCTGGTCAGACAGAGATGCTGTCATGCCTCGCCATCGCTCTGGTAATGAATACATACGTGTTGCAGCGTGCGTACCACCGGAACACGCAGTGGCGGAGCCAAAGACTGTGTTGTCGAGGTCGAGTGCGAGCGGGAAGAGAGGCAGCGTCGGCACGGAGATGCAAGCGAGCGCGAGACGCACGGGGGCTGCGGCGTGGCGCGTTTGCGGTCGGCGCCTTTGGTGGCAACGGCCGGGACAAGCAGCGGTGTATGGTGTGGTGCGGGGCGGACAGGGGCGGCGGTGGACGGGGAGGAGGCGGCGCGACGACGGCATGGGGGCGAAAACGGGACGGGGGACGGCGGATGTTGAGAGGCGTCACGCGCGGACAGGACACAGACACAGAGACACACAGATTGGAAAGGGAGGGTGCGCGGTAGTAGTTGGGAATGTGCGTACCGTGCGGGATGGGAGTGGGCGAGGAACACGGTCGTGGCCCCTGTGTTGGGTGCGTGTGATGACGTCGGTGTGTTGTGGGAAGGGAAGGTGCTGTGGCGGCGGCGCGTAATGGGCGTAGGCCGAAAAGAGAAAGGAACGTGGGCAGTGTGTTGGCAAGCGTCGGTTCGACTGCGACGTTGATGGGCAGGGCAGGGCAGGGCAAGGTTAATGGTGGTAGGAGTAGGCGTGTGGGCGCAAACAATCTGCCGCTGCAGGCGGTGCCGTAACCGCCATGGCGGGAAGGAGAGAGGGCCAAAGAAAGAAAGAAAGAAAGAAGAAAACAACAAAAAAAAAAAAAAAAAAGGAGGGGGGGGGGGGCGAAAGTGGAGAGGCGGTGGTGTGAGAAGGGCGGGGGCGGAAGGAAGGCAGGAAGGACAAGAGGCGAGGCGACGGCTTGCTTTGTGTATCGGTCGGTCTCTGGCTATGCTTCGTTTTCTGCAGCAGGGTCGGTGCGCGGCGTGGCTCGCGGCAGTGGGAACGCCTGGTGGCTGGACGGCCAGCAATGCGGTTGGATGGGCGGCCACAGCACCGCACCTGTGCCCGAGGAGGAGACGCTGGCGGCGGGCCCTGAGGTGAGGCCGGCTCGGCTGGGGCTGTGGATGTGTAGGTGTGCGCCGCTGCTGCAACAACGAGTAAAACGCGAGAAGAAGGGTTGGCGGTAGAGAGGAAAAAAAAAAAAAAAAAAAAAAAAGGTCGTGTTGTGTTGATGCGCAGGCAGACGCGTACAGAGGGACGAGCCCGGTCTGCAGCAGGGTGTGGCCGTGCCGAGTGCAGAGCAGCGGCGGCTCGGTTCGGTTCGGCCCGGCCCGGCCCGGCGGGCCGCGCTGTTGTCGCGGACGTGAGCGCCCCCTGGCGGGTGGCCGGAGGCGGCGCGGCGTGTTGGACGTGTGGCTGGTGGCAGTGCACAATTTGCGAGTGGCTGGCGGTGTGGTGTGGCGGTTGGCGCGTCGGGCGGCGGAGAGGTATGTGTTGCGGGCGCCCTTTGCTGCGCTGCGTCGTTGCGTGTGCCGTACAGGGCGGGCGCTTGTCGACTGTGTGGGCGGTGTGGCGAATTGGCGTGAAACGGCTGCCGAGAGGTGTGTGGTAGCGAGCCGGTCGGTGGTGTCAGTGCGAAGGGGAATGTGCGTGCGTGTTTGGCGGTTTCGGTGTGCTTTTTGCGGCGTGAGAGTGGGAATTAGTGGGGCCGGCTGTTGTGTTGGTTCCTTGTGTCTTGTGTCGCGTAGCTTGATGGCAACGTGGAAGGACGCCGGTTTCGTTTTCGTTTCGAGCCTTGCGTGTGGTTGTCGACGTTGACTGGTTGGCGTGTGCCGATGCACGTGCATGTGTGGGTCGCGAGTGCGTTTTTGGCTGGCTGTGTGTGTGTGTTTTGGGGGGGAAGGGGGAGGCGGTGGTGAAAGTGCAGTCGTCGGGTGGGGCTGGGGCTGTGCGTCGTGGCGGAAAGGTGGTAGGTTGCGGGAAGCGAGCCCGTCGTTGACGGTGTCGCGTGAGTTGTGAATCGAGTGGGGCGCGGGGCGCGTGGCGCGGGACAGGAGCAGCGTGCCGCTGCGTCGTGGTCGTCAGCAGAGGCTGTGCGTGTGCTTGTCCTTTTTGTGGGCGGTTCGTGCGAGGCGTTTTTGTTTTGTGTTGCCCTAGTTGTTAGTTTATTTTGTTTGTGTTTGTTATTTTGAGACGACGACTGGTTGGTGGCGTGCGCGCGAAGTGGCGGTGTGCGCTTCCCGTGTCGTTTGTGTTGTTTTGTTTTTTTGTTTTTGTGTGTTTTTTTTTGTTTTTTTTTTGCACTGGGCCCCGGTGGGTGGGTGCGTGTGTGTCGATTGCCGGCTGGCGAAAGGTGCGCCATCGGCGGGGTGGGTCGCCGGCACAAGTAGAGGCGGCGGCGTTGTTGCTGTTGTTGTGTGGTGTTTGTTTTGTTCGGCTGTGTCGGCGAGCTGTGTTGCGGTGCGTGTGAATGGTGGTGCAAAAGTGCTGGCGTTGGGGCTGCGACTGCGACGGCGGCGAGCCGCGGGCGCGCCATTGATAGTGATGTTGTGAACAGCGGCTGTGTACGGTAGTGGTGTTGTTGTAGCACGACGTGCATCCGGGCCGGCGCGGAAAGCGCAGTTGCGGGCGGTTGCCCTTCGGTGCCAGCCATGTCGCGTGAGCGGCGGGTTGCTCTGGTGTCGACACGTGGTGCTCTGGGTTGTTGTGTGGTGCCCTTTGGCCGGTGGGGGTGGTTCGCGTGTGTCTCGTTCGCGCTCGGTGTCTGGTCGTGGTCGTGCTGCTCCCCCGTCTGTCGGCGGTTTCCGACGTCGTCTGTACGTTTTTGTTCGTTTGCGGCGTGCCTGCCGACGTCGTCCCGTCGCGACCTTTCAACCGAAAGTGTGGCGCCCGAAGGTGAACGAACGTAACCCTGACCTCGGCGCTTTACGCTGAGCCGAGCGAACCGAACCGAACCGAACCGAACCTGTGGTGTGGCGAGGTGAGCTCAGCCTGTGAGCCCCTAACGTCTACGTAAGGTAAGCTGTCCGGCTCACGCCTCACGTTTGAACGCTTTTTTAACCTACGTTTGACGCTTCTTAACCTAGCACTGACCCCTTAACCTAACGTGTAACCTAACCTAACCTAACCTAACCTCTGACGCCTGACGTGTTTGAATGCTTAACCTAAGTTTGACGCTTAACCTAACCCAAGTCCCCTTAACCTAACCCACGTCCACCTAACCTAACCTAACGTAGACGTGTAAACGTAATGTGTAACGCGTAACGTGTAAGGTCGGCTGTCGTGTGTGCTTGACGGCAGATTGGGTTGGTCTGTAGATTCGGATTGCGGTTTGCCTCGGTCGAGGGGTTGGGTCGGGTCGGAAGCGGCGAGGGGCGGCGGCGCCTGTTGCGCAGGCGGCGTCCGTTTGCGGCGGGCAATTGTTGAGAAACGGCTGTGAATGTTGGCGGGCGAGAGGAGGAGGACGGCGCGCGATGTGGCCCGACGGCTGCGGGCCGATCGGGAAACGGCGGGAGGGCGACGGAAGGCGATGGGGCGGCGGAGGCGCGTTTGCACGGCCGTCATCGCCGCACGCCTCGGCTTGTGTGGCTGTGGCGCCGGCCGCGCTGGCCGGGCTGCCGCGGCGACGGTGTGGGAGTTTTGCCGAAGGTTTGGCCATTGTGGCGGGTCGTCGGCTGGGGCTGTGGGGGCGGCATTTGGGCGGGGGCGGCGATTCTCGGCGGGCCGACCCAGGCTGTAGCGCGCGGTAGCTGCAGTTTGGCCGTGGTTTGCGGCGCTGCCGTGGCGACTGGTTGGCGACTGTGGTGTGGCTGTGTGTAGCCCCATCCTCGGTGGTTTGAAAGGCGCGGGCGGTTGTGGCGCAGGTTTGGGGCTGCTCCGCACAGGCTGTCGGACGTTGGGCGGTAGCAAGCGCGGGAGGCGCGGCGCGGCGGCGCGCAGAGTGGCGGCCGCTCTCTCGGCCGTCCGCGCCCGCCCGCGACACTGGCTGGGCCTTGTGATTCTCTGCTCTGCTGCTGTGCTGTGCTTGCGTGCCTGCCGTCCCGCTCGCTCTCGCTGTGTGTTACGCGCGTCGTCGAAATGGCAGATCAGGCGGCTACGAACGAGACTGCTGCGGCACCCGCCGCCACCGGCACGACGAAGAAGGCCAAGTCTGCGTCGTCTGCGAAGAAGCCGCGCGCCAAGCCTGCGCACCCGCGCACCTCTGAGATGGTGACGGCCGCCATCAAGAGTCTGAAGGAGCGCGGCGGGTCGTCGCTGCAGGCGATCAAGAAGTACATAGCCGCGCACTACAAGCTGGACGCGGAGAAGCTGGCGCCGTTTATCAAGAAGTACCTCAAGTCGGCCGTCGTGGCGGGCGAGCTGGTGCAGACGAAGGGGAAGGGCGCGTCCGGCTCGTTCAAGCTTGCCGGCGCCGGCGGCGGGGGGGCGGCCGAGGGCGGCAAGGCTCGTGCTGGCGGTGCCAAGAAGAAGCGCGCCGCTCCGGCCAGCAAGGAGAAGAAGGGCGCCCGTGCGGCCGGCGCAAAGAAGGCTGGTGGCGTGAAGGCGGCGACCGGTCGGAAGGCGGGCGCCGCCAAGAAGGCGTCTGCGGCGTCGGCCGCTCCCGCGGGTGCGAAGAAGGCGGCTGCGGCCAAGCCGGCCAAGACCAAGTCGCCGTCGAAGGCGAAGAAGGCCGCCAAGGTTCCGACGAAGAAGCCGAAGGCGCCGCGCCCGAAGAAGGCGACGACGCCGTCTAAGGCGAAGGCTTCGCCCAAGAAGAAGAAGTAGAGTAGAGGAGAAAGAGATGGGAAAGGAAGGGTTTGGCGCTTGACTCCGTCGTCCCCACCCCCCGTCGTCGTCTAGTGGCGCGCAAGAGACGCGCGGCCCAAAACGGCCCTTCTCAGGGCCATCAAAGCACGTCGGGGAAGGTTTTGATTGTCGTGTTGCGTTTGGTGTGGGTGTCTGTCTGTATGCCCGTGGGGATGCTGTTTGCGTGCCGTGGTGGTTGGATTGCGGGGGTCGGTGGCGGGTGTGGGCGGCGGTAGCGGTAAGCGGTGTTGTTGTTGTCGTGGTTGATTGTCGCCGTGTTTGTGGCGGCGGCCGACGGTTGGTTTTCTGTCACGTTGTTTTGTTTGAATACGTTGGTTGGCTTGCCTGCGTTCGTTCTTCTCGGATGTCTGTCTTGTCGAGTCGAGTCGTGTCTGGTCTTTGTTTTGTTTTGTTCCTTTGTGTGTGTTATGTTTTGCAACGGGGGGCACGTTGAGATGTGGAAGGAGTCGGCGGGGATTTCGGTGGCGTGTAGAGCGAGCGAGCGCGCCTGCCTGGCCGTTGGCCGTCGGAGTGGAGTGCGGGTTTTTTTGTTTTCGAAACGAAAGCGGCGGCCGGCCAGCCACCCGTGCGGTGTGACGTCGGCCGTTGGGTATTGTGCGCTTTGAGCGCCGGGGAGGGATGATGTGTGATTGTTGCGCGCTGCTAGCAGGCAGGCAGAGTGAGCGGGTGTGGCGGACGGACGGGAAGTGGTGGTTTTTGTTTTTGGGTTGCGGGGCGAGAGGCAGGCGACCGACAAAGTTTGCTCGCGACGGAGAGATGTTAGTGGCCCTGAAAAGGGCCGTTTTTGTTTGTGCGGTGCGGTGCCGCGGCGCGGTTTAGGCGCGCTCGCCGCGGATGCGGCGCGCGAGCTGGATGTCCTTGGGCATGATGGTGACGCGCTTGGCGTGGATTGCGCACAGGTTGGTGTCTTCGAAGAGGCCGACGAGGTAGGCCTCGCTGGCCTCCTGCAGGGCCATGACTGCGGAGCTCTGGAAGCGCAGGTCGGTCTTGAAGTCCTGGGCGATCTCGCGCACTAGGCGCTGGAATGGCAGCTTGCGGATGAGCAGCTCTGTGCTCTTCTGGTAGCGCCTGATTTCTCGCAGGGCGACGGTGCCCGGCCTGTAGCGGTGGGGCTTCTTGACGCCTCCGGTGGCGGGCGCGCTCTTCCTCGCCGCCTTGGTGGCGAGCTGTTTGCGCGGCGCCTTTCCGCCGGTGGACTTGCGGGCCGTTTGCTTTGTGCGGGCCATGGCGGTAGCGGTAGCGGTAGCGGTAGCGGAGCGGCGTGCGTGGAGGTTAGGTGCGGCGCGGCGTCCGGTGCTGCCTTGACAACGGGCCCGCGCGCCTCCGTGCTGCGCTTATATGCCCTCGGTTGCGCGTGGTGGGGGGAGGGCGGGCCAGAGTCTATATAGGGGGGCGGCGGGCGCGCTGGGCGCAGACCGTAGCCGACTCGCCAGCCGCTGCAGCTGCTGTTTGTGCACGTTTTGCTTTGCCCGAGGAAGGAAGGATGACAGGCCGCGGCAAGGGAGGAAAGGGGCTCGGCAAGGGTGGCGCCAAGCGGCACCGCAAGGTGTTGCGCGACAACATCCAGGGCATCACGAAGCCCGCCATCCGCCGCCTGGCTCGCAGGGGCGGCGTGAAGCGCATCTCTGGTCTGATCTACGAGGAGACCCGCGGGGTGCTGAAGGTGTTCCTGGAGAACGTGATCCGCGACGCGGTGACGTACACTGAGCACGCCAAGCGCAAGACTGTGACGGCCATGGACGTGGTGTACGCCCTGAAGAGGCAGGGGCGCACCCTGTACGGTTTCGGCGGTTAGGCTGCGTCGCAGCGGGCGCTGGCCTTCCCGCGGCCGTGCTTGTGGGTGGGAGAGACTAGAAAACGGCCCTTTTCAGGGCCACCACACTGTTCGGAAGTTGAAAAGTGCGAAAGAGTCTGTGTTGTTGCTGCGTGTGTGCGCTGTGTTGTTTGTTTGTTTGTTTCTTTCTTTCTTTCCGTTTGAGCGACGTGATGTGACTGGGAGGGGAGAAGGAAAGGAAACGTGTCATGTGGCTGGCTGTGTGTGGAGCTGCTTCGGTTTGTGTGTCTTTGTATCGATCGCGACGGAGATGGCGGGCTGTGTGTTGTTGTGCGAGAGGCGGTGATTATTTGCTTGCGTGGTTTGGCTCTGTGTGTTTGTTTGCGGCGGCGTTGGGGTTTCCGAGGCAAGGCGTGTGGGCATAGGCGGCCGGATCAGCTGTTTCGTTCGTGTCGACGGCCGTTGCGCGCGGGAGTGGAGGGCGGTGTGTCGACACGCCTCCCTTTAACAACAATGGTCATTATTGCTGCCGTTGTCGGTTTGGAAGGCGACTGCGACCGTGCAAAATGTGTGTGTGTGTGTGTGTGTGTGTGTGTGTGTGTGTTGGGCCACACGGGCTGTGTGGACGACAAGATGGCGGACGTGCGCCGGCGGCGGCTGTGCTGTGACAGTGCAAAGTTAAAACAAAACAAGGTGCGGCGAGGACGACTGAAATTTTGCTTTGGACGTAGGTTTGTGTGGTGGCCCTGAAAAGGGCCGATTGTTGTGGGCCGAGCCGGCAAAGCGCGTTGCGTGCAGGGGAGCACGCGGCGCTGCGATTGCCTGGCCTCCTTTAGGCCTTCTTCTCGGTCTTCTTTGGCAGCAGGACGGCCTGGATGTTGGGCAGGACACCACCCTGTGCGATGGTGACGCCCGACAGGAGCTTGTTGAGCTCCTCGTCGTTGCGGATGGCAAGCTGCAGGTGGCGCGGGATGATGCGCGTCTTCTTGTTGTCGCGGGCCGCGTTTCCGGCCAGCTCGAGCACCTCAGCCGCGAGGTACTCCATGACGGCGGCGAGGTAGACGGGCGCCCCGGCGCCGACGCGCTCTGCGTAGTTTCCCTTGCGCAGGAGGCGGTGGATTCTGCCGACCGGGAACTGGAGCCCAGCCCTGCTTGAGCGGGACTTTGACTTGCCCTTGACTTTGCCTCCCTTTCCGCGTCCGGACATGGCGATGGGCTAGCGACGGTGCACACGAAACGGAAACGAAAACGACCGGTGCGAGCGGCAGCGAGTCGAGCAGCGGAGTGCGTGCCGGCGCAGCCGGGGTGGGGGTGCTTTATGGGCTCGGGTGCGGCGGCCGGTTGCGCGCGCGCCCCATTGGTCGGCGGCCGCAACAGGGCGAGCTGGTAAAGGTGCGGCGGCGGCTGGCGGCGGGTGCCACTGTGTGGGGAGACGCTGACTAGAGCGGAGCGCTTGCTACTGGTGTTGCTGCTGCCGTACGTTGGTTCGAGATGCCGCCCAAGACTAGCGGGAAGGCCGCCAAGAAGGCTGGCAAGGCGCAGAAGAACATTTCGAAGGGCGACAAGAAGAAGAAGCGCAAGAGGAAGGAGAGCTATGCCATCTACATCTACAAGGTGCTGAAGCAGGTGCACCCTGACACGGGCATCTCGTCGAAGGCGATGAGCATCATGAACAGCTTCGTGAACGACATTTTCGAGCGCATTGCGGCCGAGGCTTCTCGCCTGGCGCACTACAACAAGCGCTCGACCATCACGTCCCGCGAGATCCAGACCGCTGTGCGGCTGTTGCTGCCTGGCGAGCTGGCCAAGCACGCCGTGAGCGAGGGCACGAAGGCGGTGACCAAGTACACGAGCTCCAAGTAAGGAGGTGGCTCTGGAATGGAAGGAAGGAAGGATGGAGAAGGCTCCTCCGTTGCGAGAGCGGCAAAACGGCCCTTTTCAGGGCCACCAACTTGCCTTTTGCGGGAAGGGCGGAATTGTTGTTGTTGTTGTTTGTGTGGACGGCTGTGATGTATGTGTGCATTTTGATTGTGGGTGGGGGGGCGCGTCAAAGCGTGTTGCGCGGGGTACGGCCACGAGGTTGGTCGCCGTGGCGTGGAATGGTGGCACGCCTCGTTGGCGTGGTTTTTGACCCGTTGGTGTTGTTGGTGTGTGTGTGTGTGTGTGTGTGTGTGTGTGTGTGTGTGTGTGTGTGTGTGTGTGTGTGTGTGTGTTACCCGTCTGCGAGGGGGGACTGTGCGATCGGCGACTTTTGTGTCACCGTAACGACGGCCGTTTGCGGGTTTGTTTTTTTGCACATCATACATGGCGAGGGTGAAATGTGAAATGTTTTTGTTTGGTTTTGTTTGCCGCCCACTATTCCCTTTGCTGTACGCCGAGTTTGACAATGGTGCGACGTAACTGCAGCGTGGAGGTGTGTGAGTGACGTTGAAATGAACGTGCCATTAAGACGCATTGTTGTTGTATTGTACTGTACGTGTACGGCGACACGCACGATGATGTACCATTCGACTCTGATGTTTGATAGCCGTGTCTGACTGATTGCGTACGACGCACGCACACCGATGTCGTCATTCAAGATGCACGCGTGTCCAGTGCAGTACAGTAAGCGCGACGCTAGACGACGACGGCGGCGGCGGCGGCGGCGGCGGCGGCGGTCGTTTGTTTGGCGAATGTCTGTACACGTGTTTGTCTGTGTCCATCCGGTATGTATTTGTTTGTTTGAAAGTGTTTTGTGTGTCGGTGACGTGGTCCGATCCGTCGCCCCCTGAGTAACTGTCGATCGGCGCGATAGACCGGCGTCACGCAACTGAACCGAAGTCTTGGGCACACCCGTCATACTGTTGTACACCGTCGCGCTGAGAACGGTAACGAAAGGTTGACTTTGATCGGTCGAATGTCTGGGCAGAACGTGAGGAAGGAGGCAAGAGTGCAAGGAGGGGGGGCAAAAGAGAGAGGAAGGGAAAAAGGGGAGAAACGCATTCGTAGAGCAACGGAACGTTCCCGTGTCGGAGGCGTATTGGAGCCGCACTGAAATGCGTTTAACGGCGGCGCGGCTGCAAGTGTCTGCCGTGGTGAACGTTACCTTTGACGGCTGCATTGGGCTTTGCCTTTGCTTTTGCTTTTGCTTTCGCTTTCGCTTTCGCGTTCGCGTTCGCTTTCGCTTTCCCGGATGTACGTAACGTTTGTTGATATGGTTCTGAGGAAGAGTGTATGACAGTGCCGTGCCGTCCATGTTCGTGTGCCCTCCCATTGTGTGTATGCTATTGTCTGTGTACTTGAATGATGTATGTAGGTGTTAGTGGACATGTTTTACCAGTGGGGGGAAATGGATCGTCGATAGTTGCCGTCACTCTGTCACGGTCGAGATGACGCACCCTCCGTACAGAAAGGTGTCGAGAAAGTGAGTGAGTGAGTGAGTGTGTGTGTGTGTGTGTGTGTGTGTGTGTGTGTGTGTGTGTGTGTGTGTGTGTGCGTGCGTCCGTGAATTGGCAGTGTTTGGAGGTGGGCGTGCCCTGCATGTGGGAGGGGCATGCGTAACGCTGCTGGCATGGCATTTCGGGAGATGGGAGGGGGCAAACGAGGAAACGAGGAGCGGCGGCCAAAGACGGGACGGGGAGGGGCGCGGTGTGGGTGGCTTGCGCCTGTGCTCGGCGTTGTGGTTTGTGCAAAAGAGGAGGAGAAAAACAATGTGAGTTGCCAGGGAGGGGAGCGGTGTTGTGTTGTGGTTGTCGTGGTGTAGCCGCAGACGCGGCTGTCAGTGAACGTGGCGAGACGGACGGATGCGCGGAGGGGCGGGGGCGGCGCATTTCGCCGGTGCCGTGCCGTGCCGTGCCGTGCCGTGCCGTGCCGTGCCGTGCCGTGCCGTGCCGTGCCTGAAAGCCGCGTGGTCGCTGTGTTGTTGGTGGCGTGGGGGCGAGGAGAGTACCGTACGGGTGTGCTCGTGCGCCGGAAATGGCACACTGCGCCCGCCCGTCTTGGAGGCTGATGGCTGTGGTGTGGAAATGGGGCGCGGTGATGTTGAAGCAGTTGAAGAACAGAAAAGAAACCAAGAAAACGGAAGGCGTGATGCGGCGGTGGTGGTGAGAGCGGGAAAAACAAAACAAAAAAAAAACAACAAGAAAAAAGAAGGAAAAACAACAAGAAACAAAAAAGAAAACAAAAAGTCTATCAATATTAAAATGTAAATGGAAATGGAAATGGACCCAGGTATAACCTCCCTGCACAAATAGCAGAGAGTCCGATGATAATAAAAATGTGCCAGAATGTTAACTAACGTCCCTACAAAACAAACCCAACGATAATATTAATGAAAGAGTGAACCGTATGTAACATTGCAACAGACATAATGAAACCTGATAAATTGTATAAGGGCAGCAGCGTTGACCTTTGGCCCTGTATTCAGAATAGAAAGAGCCAAAGATCGTTACCCCAATGAAAAAGACACTGAAACACGTATGTAACATAGTAGCGATGGCGAGACATTGTAGCATCTGTGACCAGAGAGTTTGCGCTGGACTGCGCGAGTGTTGCGAGCGGTTCTCAGTCAGTCAGTCAGTCAGTCAGTAGTAGTCGTTGCGAGTCCGTAGCTCTGTGTAGTTGAGGGCTGTACTCTGTCAGTAGTCGTGCGGTTGTGTGATGTAGGCGGTCGGCAACACTGGTCAAGATGGTGAATAAGGTATACTGTTAATTAATATAATCATTAGATAATGAAAAAGTGTATTTATTGTAATTATTCTCCAACAAGTTGCCCAATAATAATTTTTATTTCAAAAGCATTTTTCAAACATTTAATTTTTTATTGAACTAAAGAGTTCGTTGCACTTCACACTTCATTCCACTTCTTTGAAGAAAAATGTCACTAAAATCACAAAAAAAGAGAATATTATTATTTGCAATGCAGTTCGTCCAAGCGCTGCGCAACAACCAGAGCAGAAATGTGACATCCATTTATTCGGAGGTAAGACTTTAATTCTGATTGTTTTGCACAGGGCCAAAGACCGATATTTCGGTTTAATTGAAGTTTCTTGTCACTGAACGGACGTTTTTAAATGTTGTGTGAAGACTTTATATTTGAGTCAGATTGCGAATTTCACATTTTTGTTGCCATTTTCAATACCTCTCATTGTGGGCGAGGTTACAATTAGCGCAATGTCCATTAGCATCCGTAAATAACATTGTCCATTATTTTAAATTTTGCTGGGAGGTTACAACACACACACACAAAAAAAAAAAACAAAAAATTGCATTTATATCCGCTCCTCAATTGTAGATACCCCTTACACAGCTGTGTGCAATGAATGAGTGCTGGCTGGTAATTAATTGCACTCCTTGGAGGGAAATGCCATAGGAAGTAGTCTTTAAAAAGTGAATGTTTTTCGTTAAGAGACAAAAGTTACTTTAGAAAAAAAGTAATAGTGGGGCTTTTGTTGTTGAACGAAATAAGTACAATGAACATACGTTATCAGATTTGCGCAATGCAGCGTCACACCACCTTTTGATTATAACACACAATATACTATACATCGTCCCGAACCGTGACCAGAGTCGCGAGACGAGCAGAGCACGCCGCCGACGCCCGCTCAGTACAACCGTCCACCCGCTACTACTGTCGACCGACTACTACCTCTCCCGACTCGCGCTACAATATATATAACAACTGTTCCTGGCGACCCGGTGCGTGCCACTACTGTCGTCTGGCGCGGTCCAAGCGCCGACTAGCAGCGATAAAGAACTCTCTGGTCAGACAGAGATGCTGTCATGCCTCGCCATCGCTCTGGTAATGAATACATACGTGTTGCAGCGTGCGTACCACCGGAACACGCAGTGGCGGAGCCAAAGACTGTGTTGTCGAGGTCGAGTGCGAGCGGGAAGAGAGGCAGCGTCGGCACGGAGATGCAAGCGAGCGCGAGACGCACGGGGGCTGCGGCGTGGCGCGTTTGCGGTCGGCGCCTTTGGTGGCAACGGCCGGGACAAGCAGCGGTGTATGGTGTGGTGCGGGGCGGACAGGGGCGGCGGTGGACGGGGAGGAGGCGGCGCGACGACGGCATGGGGGCGAAAACGGGACGGGGGACGGCGGATGTTGAGAGGCGTCACGCGCGGACAGGACACAGACACAGAGACACACAGATTGGAAAGGGAGGGTGCGCGGTAGTAGTTGGGAATGTGCGTACCGTGCGGGATGGGAGTGGGCGAGGAACACGGTCGTGGCCCCTGTGTTGGGTGCGTGTGATGACGTCGGTGTGTTGTGGGAAGGGAAGGTGCTGTGGCGGCGGCGCGTAATGGGCGTAGGCCGAAAAGAGAAAGGAACGTGGGCAGTGTGTTGGCAAGCGTCGGTTCGACTGCGACGTTGATGGGCAGGGCAGGGCAGGGCAAGGTTAATGGTGGTAGGAGTAGGCGTGTGGGCGCAAACAATCTGCCGCTGCAGGCGGTGCCGTAACCGCCATGGCGGGAAGGAGAGAGGGCCAAAGAAAGAAAGAAAGAAAGAAGAAAACAACAAAAAAAAAAAAAAAAAAGGAGGGGGGGGGGGGCGAAAGTGGAGAGGCGGTGGTGTGAGAAGGGCGGGGGCGGAAGGAAGGCAGGAAGGACAAGAGGCGAGGCGACGGCTTGCTTTGTGTATCGGTCGGTCTCTGGCTATGCTTCGTTTTCTGCAGCAGGGTCGGTGCGCGGCGTGGCTCGCGGCAGTGGGAACGCCTGGTGGCTGGACGGCCAGCAATGCGGTTGGATGGGCGGCCACAGCACCGCACCTGTGCCCGAGGAGGAGACGCTGGCGGCGGGCCCTGAGGTGAGGCCGGCTCGGCTGGGGCTGTGGATGTGTAGGTGTGCGCCGCTGCTGCAACAACGAGTAAAACGCGAGAAGAAGGGTTGGCGGTAGAGAGGAAAAAAAAAAAAAAAAAAAAAAAAGGTCGTGTTGTGTTGATGCGCAGGCAGACGCGTACAGAGGGACGAGCCCGGTCTGCAGCAGGGTGTGGCCGTGCCGAGTGCAGAGCAGCGGCGGCTCGGTTCGGTTCGGCCCGGCCCGGCCCGGCGGGCCGCGCTGTTGTCGCGGACGTGAGCGCCCCCTGGCGGGTGGCCGGAGGCGGCGCGGCGTGTTGGACGTGTGGCTGGTGGCAGTGCACAATTTGCGAGTGGCTGGCGGTGTGGTGTGGCGGTTGGCGCGTCGGGCGGCGGAGAGGTATGTGTTGCGGGCGCCCTTTGCTGCGCTGCGTCGTTGCGTGTGCCGTACAGGGCGGGCGCTTGTCGACTGTGTGGGCGGTGTGGCGAATTGGCGTGAAACGGCTGCCGAGAGGTGTGTGGTAGCGAGCCGGTCGGTGGTGTCAGTGCGAAGGGGAATGTGCGTGCGTGTTTGGCGGTTTCGGTGTGCTTTTTGCGGCGTGAGAGTGGGAATTAGTGGGGCCGGCTGTTGTGTTGGTTCCTTGTGTCTTGTGTCGCGTAGCTTGATGGCAACGTGGAAGGACGCCGGTTTCGTTTTCGTTTCGAGCCTTGCGTGTGGTTGTCGACGTTGACTGGTTGGCGTGTGCCGATGCACGTGCATGTGTGGGTCGCGAGTGCGTTTTTGGCTGGCTGTGTGTGTGTGTTTTGGGGGGGAAGGGGGAGGCGGTGGTGAAAGTGCAGTCGTCGGGTGGGGCTGGGGCTGTGCGTCGTGGCGGAAAGGTGGTAGGTTGCGGGAAGCGAGCCCGTCGTTGACGGTGTCGCGTGAGTTGTGAATCGAGTGGGGCGCGGGGCGCGTGGCGCGGGACAGGAGCAGCGTGCCGCTGCGTCGTGGTCGTCAGCAGAGGCTGTGCGTGTGCTTGTCCTTTTTGTGGGCGGTTCGTGCGAGGCGTTTTTGTTTTGTGTTGCCCTAGTTGTTAGTTTATTTTGTTTGTGTTTGTTATTTTGAGACGACGACTGGTTGGTGGCGTGCGCGCGAAGTGGCGGTGTGCGCTTCCCGTGTCGTTTGTGTTGTTTTGTTTTTTTGTTTTTGTGTGTTTTTTTTTGTTTTTTTTTTGCACTGGGCCCCGGTGGGTGGGTGCGTGTGTGTCGATTGCCGGCTGGCGAAAGGTGCGCCATCGGCGGGGTGGGTCGCCGGCACAAGTAGAGGCGGCGGCGTTGTTGCTGTTGTTGTGTGGTGTTTGTTTTGTTCGGCTGTGTCGGCGAGCTGTGTTGCGGTGCGTGTGAATGGTGGTGCAAAAGTGCTGGCGTTGGGGCTGCGACTGCGACGGCGGCGAGCCGCGGGCGCGCCATTGATAGTGATGTTGTGAACAGCGGCTGTGTACGGTAGTGGTGTTGTTGTAGCACGACGTGCATCCGGGCCGGCGCGGAAAGCGCAGTTGCGGGCGGTTGCCCTTCGGTGCCAGCCATGTCGCGTGAGCGGCGGGTTGCTCTGGTGTCGACACGTGGTGCTCTGGGTTGTTGTGTGGTGCCCTTTGGCCGGTGGGGGTGGTTCGCGTGTGTCTCGTTCGCGCTCGGTGTCTGGTCGTGGTCGTGCTGCTCCCCCGTCTGTCGGCGGTTTCCGACGTCGTCTGTACGTTTTTGTTCGTTTGCGGCGTGCCTGCCGACGTCGTCCCGTCGCCGCGACCTTTCAACCGAAAGTGTGGCGCCCGAAGGTGAACGAACGTAACCCTGACCTCGGCGCTTTACGCTGAGCCGAGCGAACCGAACCGAACCGAACCGAACCTGTGGTGTGGCGAGGTGAGCTCAGCCTGTGAGCCCCTAACGTCTACGTAAGGTAAGCTGTCCGGCTCACGCCTCACGTTTGAACGCTTTTTTAACCTACGTTTGACGCTTCTTAACCTAGCACTGACCCCTTAACCTAACGTGTAACCTAACCTAACCTAACCTAACCTAACCTAACCTCTGACGCCTGACGTGTTTGAATGCTTAACCTAAGTTTGACGCTTAACCTAACCCAAGTCCCCTTAACCTAACCCACGTCCACCTAACCTAACCTAACGTAGACGTGTAAACGTAATGTGTAACGCGTAACGTGTAAGGTCGGCTGTCGTGTGTGCTTGACGGCAGATTGGGTTGGTCTGTAGATTCGGATTGCGGTTTGCCTCGGTCGAGGGGTTGGGTCGGGTCGGAAGCGGCGAGGGGCGGCGGCGCCTGTTGCGCAGGCGGCGTCCGTTTGCGGCGGGCAATTGTTGAGAAACGGCTGTGAATGTTGGCGGGCGAGAGGAGGAGGACGGCGCGCGATGTGGCCCGACGGCTGCGGGCCGATCGGGAAACGGCGGGAGGGCGACGGAAGGCGATGGGGCGGCGGAGGCGCGTTTGCACGGCCGTCATCGCCGCACGCCTCGGCTTGTGTGGCTGTGGCGCCGGCCGCGCTGGCCGGGCTGCCGCGGCGACGGTGTGGGAGTTTTGCCGAAGGTTTGGCCATTGTGGCGGGTCGTCGGCTGGGGCTGTGGGGGCGGCATTTGGGCGGGGGCGGCGATTCTCGGCGGGCCGACCCAGGCTGTAGCGCGCGGTAGCTGCAGTTTGGCCGTGGTTTGCGGCGCTGCCGTGGCGACTGGTTGGCGACTGTGGTGTGGCTGTGTGTAGCCCCATCCTCGGTGGTTTGAAAGGCGCGGGCGGTTGTGGCGCAGGTTTGGGGCTGCTCCGCACAGGCTGTCGGACGTTGGGCGGTAGCAAGCGCCCACCCATCCGCCAGTCGTATGTCCCAAGAAGAGGAGAATAACACAGGATTTACCTGACGGCATTGCCTGCATTCGTCAGAGGAGAGAGATTGGGTTGGACTTCTTTATTTGTGGTATGGCAGCAGGGTATGCGGGATTATAAAAAGTGAATCATAGGGACGGAGCTGCAAGCAGCGTCCGCTTAGTGCACTCCCGGTTTCTCATCTGTCGAGGAGTGCTACAGGCCGCTGATAGCGGTCGCGAACATCTTGAGGAGCACCAATGTCTCGAATGAGGGGATTGGCAGAGGCATGCGACCGTCGGTAAAAACGGTCGGCAGTCTGCTGGATGCGGAGCATCACGTCCAATTCATCAGCTGCTTGGTGTAGGTAGCCATGCGGGAACTGCGGGTGGACATGGAAGACCCGCCGAAGAATCTTATTCTGTTGCGCCTGTAGACGCTGGATATGCGTGGGGGCTGCATTGCCCCAAGCCTCACATGCATAGTCAACAATCGGCCGAATAAATAATCGGAAGAGGAGGAGGCCATTCCGGATGGAGAGGTCAGACCCCTCATTAAGGAATGGGTACAGTGCGCCCATCCGCTGGTGGACTTTTGCACGGACGGCGTCGATATGCGGCTTCCAGAGTAGGCGATCGTCCATGATGACGCCCAGGTACCGGACAGTCTTCTGCCAGGGGAGAGCGGTCCCGTAAAGGTGAAGTGGCGGGGCCGGCATCGTTGTCTTCCTCGTAAAGACGATGGCCTGTGTCTTCAGGGGGTTGAACCGGATGCGCCAGCGAGCTGCCCAGATCTCCAGATCGTCGCACGCCCGCTGCAACCGGGAATGCATGGCTGCATGCCACCGGCTCCTGGTGTAGAGCATCGTATCGTCGGCGTAGACGGCTTTCTCCACTCGGGGCGACGTCGGAAGGTCCGAGGTAAATATAGTATAAAGGACGGGGCCCAGGACGGAGCCCTGCGGCACCCCGGCGACGATAGGTCTGGCAGTGGAGAGAGCCGCGTCAACGCGGACAGCGAAAGTACGGTGCTGCAGGTACGACGCAATGAGGCGCACGTACGCTCGGGGAATGCCAAGGTGGTCCATCTTCCAGAGAAGTCCAGCATGCCAAACACTGTCAAAGGCCTTCGTGACATCTAGAAGAACCGCTCCACAGTATTCCCAGTTATTGAAGGCGCGAGTGATGTACTCCACAACACGTACAATCTGCTGGGTCGTGGAGTGGCCGCGGCGGAAGCCGAACTGTTCCGGGGGGAGGATTTCCCGAAGATCCAGGATGGCCCGGAGTCGCTGAAGAAGTAGCCGCTCAAACAACTTGCTGATGTGTGGAAGCAAACTGATAGGCCGGTAGGATTTTGGGTCTTTCCGATCCTTGCCCGGCTTGGGAACAGCAATAACGATGGAGTGCTTCCACGCTGCAGGGTAGGTGCGAGTCCGCAGAACCCAATTGAAGATGGCAGTGAGACGAACAACTGCCAGGAGCGGCAGGTTCTTAAGGACCCGGCCAGTAATGTTATCAACACCTGGAGCCTTGGACGCCGGGAGAGCCCTGATGCCCGCACGGACTTCAGCCACGGAAATAGGCGGGATGTCGTCGTGGTCCTCCTCCTCGTCCCCATGGAGGATGGTCTGCACCTCGGTGTCAACCTGGGCGACGTGCAACTGGTCCACACCATCTTGAAGGGGGGTAAAATTCTCCTGAAAGATGTCCGCAAGGAGATTCGCCTTATCCACATGTAGATAGGCCGTCCCAGTCGGTGTTGCAAGAGGGGGTATCCGTGTCCTGCGTCTCGTAAAAAAGCGGACCGCATTCCAGTGCATGGGGTCGGGGGTGAACGCCTGCAATTTCGCAGCCCAGCGTCGATTCTTATGCTGGACAATCGCCGCCTTGATGTCACGGCGCAGGCTGTTGATTTGGCGCTTCAGCTGTGGGTCCCGGGTCACACGCCAATCCTTGCAGAGGCGGTTACGAGTGCGGATGTCCTGGAGGATTTCCGCCGGGAGAGCGGAAGATGCGAATGTGCTGGGGCGCTGGCGGGGTGTCGCTCCCTCCAGAGCGGCGGTGAGAGTATCAGCGAACTGGTCGACAGAGGCCTCGTGAACGCCGACGCCATCCACTTGGTGCTGCAGGGCTGCAGTAACTCGTCGCTGGAAGCAGGGCCAATCCGTGTGGTTGAAATTGAGGTGGCCCGGACTCTGCGCCGGGGCGACGTCCAGTTGAAAGAGAACGGGCAGATGGTCGGAGTT
Source organism: Schistocerca serialis cubense (assembly GCF_023864345.2). NCBI lineage: Eukaryota > Metazoa > Arthropoda > Insecta > Orthoptera > Acrididae > Schistocerca > Schistocerca serialis. Next base: position 30,726 of record NW_026048397.1, on the reverse strand, counting down.
CAGTTCGTGAAGGACTTCAGCAGTCAGGAACTGATTAAGTCCCCGAGTAATGGCGATGTCAAGAATGTCGGGCCTCCCTCTGCTAGGATAACACGTCGGCTCCACGGGCCCACAGACATACGCGTTCACCTCTTCAGTGGCCTGGAGTAGAAGGCGCCCATTACGATTGGTGACCAATGAATTCCAGGCCGCATGTTTGCAATTAAGGTCACCTGCGATGAAATATTTGCCTGGAGTCCGTAGAAGGAGACGGGCATCATCGATGAGGAGCTGGCGGCGAGGGCTCCGGTAGACAGCCATAAACGTGACTGGTCCAGTGGCGGTTTCAACCTGGACAGCAGTGACTTCTATAGACCCGATGGCAGGCGGTTGAATTTCACAATGCGGGATGGAGGAGCGGATGAAGATCGCCGTGCCACCCCCCTGCGTCGGTCTGTCGGTCCGAAAGCATCGGTAATTTGCGATGTTGGAGCGGATGCCTGGTTTGAGAAATGTCTCATTCACCAGGCATATGTCCACGTCATGTTCAAACAAGAACTGCCGGAGCTCCTCAAGGTCGTAGGTGAGGTTGGCGGCGTTATAAGCCACGATGCGGAAATCATCCAAGCGGCGGCGTCTAGGCATGCTGGGCTACTGAAGTGTCTGCAGTAGGAGCCTGAAGGCTGCGTGAGATCGTCGCCTCCACCGTGGCGGCGATGGTTGCAGGCAGGTGGACGATGGCATTGGTCAACTCGGTCACCATCGTGGTCAGATGCTGCAGCAGCTGGAAAACGTCGTGGAGCCCAACAGTAGGCACCGCAGTGGGTGAAGGAGAAGCTGGCTGGCGGTCCTGGCGCGGAAGAGGCGGCGGGACGCTTGGCACCTCGGCAGCTGCAGGAGCCCGTGGGTGGGAGACGCCCTTCAGTGCATCGGCCACTGTGACACCGGGCTGGATTCTCGCGGACCGGCGTTCCATGAGGGAGGGCCACGTACGGTTGTCATTGGCCGGCCGTGTGGGCGGCGGTTGTCGCCTCCGTCGGGTATCAGCACGTCGGGAGGGCGGGATGGGCGGAAGACCCCGCTGCCGACGGCTAGCCTCCTTATGCTTCGCGCAGGAACGAAAATTGGCAGGATGACTGCCTCCACACAGGCCACAGACGGGCGGCTCATCCTTGCTTCGTGGACAAAGGCGGCTGTCGTGGCCAGCACCACACTTGACGCACATGGGCGGCATAGTGCAGTGACGGGCCACGTGGTTGAACCCTTGGCACCGGAAGCATTGAACCAGGCCACGGGACTTCCGCAGACGTTCCACGGTGACGGAGAGGTCGTAAATCCTGGTTAGCTGGAATATTTCCCGATGCCGAGGAGTGTCCTGCAAGACGACGACGCGGTGGCCAGTAAGCTGATTGGTCCCGGGCATACGATGGTAATCCACCACCGTCGCGACGAAGCCGAGGTCCTCCAGTTCTTCCTTCAGTTCGTCATGGGTGAGAGACGCCGGAATGTGCTTCAACAGCGCCTTCAGAGTCGGCGGACGTACCGCTGGATAGGTATACATGGGGATACCCTCTCGCCCAACCATATCCATTACAGTCACATAATCCTCAGTACAGGAGAGGTTGAGTTTGAGGGTATCACCCCCTGTCTGCTTGGCAGTAAACGACTGCTTACAATGTTCCTTTAACCACGTGTGCAGTTGCTTGTAGGAGTTCTTAAACTGCAACACAATGGGCGGCACCTTCCGCTGCAGCTGAGGCGGGGACGGTTGCTGCTGCGCCCCCTGCTGTTGCTGTTGCTGCTGGGGCGGTGAAACGTCGTCCGCGCCGTCTTTGATGACGTCGTAGCGGTTAGACGTTGGCACCGCGTCCGTGTCAGGCCGCCGCTGCGGCTGCTTCGAGACCTTCTTCTTTGGTGGCTTCCGGAAACCGTCATCTGCCCCGGTGGCGGCGTCGCCGGTACGCTTACGACTATGCTGCTGGTGGCCGTCGTCATCTTCACCCGAAGAGTCATGAGTGCAATCCATACCGAGATCCAAAGTCCTTGCACAGGTCGTCAACAGATCGTTTTCACGGAGGCGTTGCCTGGTCATCATAGGTGGGGGGCCGGATGAGGCCGCCGACGAAGTATTCTCCGCCGGACGGCGATCCGCCACACCCTCAGCCGGAGTAGCGTCCGTAGACATAACGAGCTCTCGCGCGACACGTCCGCTCTCGTCGGAAGACTAACTCCGAATGGTAGCAAGCGCGGGAGGCGCGGCGCGGCGGCGCGCAGAGTGGCGGCCGCTCTCTCGGCCGTCCGCGCCCGCCCGCGACACTGGCTGGGCCTTGTGATTCTCTGCTCTGCTGCTGTGCTGTGCTTGCGTGCCTGCCGTCCCGCTCGCTCTCGCTGTGTGTTACGCGCGTCGTCGAAATGGCAGATCAGGCGGCTACGAACGAGACTGCTGCGGCACCCGCCGCCACCGGCACGACGAAGAAGGCCAAGTCTGCGTCGTCTGCGAAGAAGCCGCGCGCCAAGCCTGCGCACCCGCGCACCTCTGAGATGGTGACGGCCGCCATCAAGAGTCTGAAGGAGCGCGGCGGGTCGTCGCTGCAGGCGATCAAGAAGTACATAGCCGCGCACTACAAGCTGGACGCGGAGAAGCTGGCGCCGTTTATCAAGAAGTACCTCAAGTCGGCCGTCGTGGCGGGCGAGCTGGTGCAGACGAAGGGGAAGGGCGCGTCCGGCTCGTTCAAGCTTGCCGGCGCCGGCGGCGGGGGGGCGGCCGAGGGCGGCAAGGCTCGTGCTGGCGGTGCCAAGAAGAAGCGCGCCGCTCCGGCCAGCAAGGAGAAGAAGGGCGCCCGTGCGGCCGGCGCAAAGAAGGCTGGTGGCGTGAAGGCGGCGACCGGTCGGAAGGCGGGCGCCGCCAAGAAGGCGTCTGCGGCGTCGGCCGCTCCCGCGGGTGCGAAGAAGGCGGCTGCGGCCAAGCCGGCCAAGGCCAAGTCGCCGTCGAAGGCGAAGAAGGCCGCCAAGGTTCCGACGAAGAAGCCGAAGGCGCCGCGCCCGAAGAAGGCGACGACGCCGTCTAAGGCGAAGGCTTCGCCCAAGAAGAAGAAGTAGAGTAGAGGAGAAAGAGATGGGAAAGGAAGGGTTTGGCGCTTGACTCCGTCGTCCCCACCCCCCGTCGTCGTCTAGTGGCGCGCAAGAGACGCGCGGCCCAAAACGGCCCTTCTCAGGGCCATCAAAGCACGTCGGGGAAGGTTTTGATTGTCGTGTTGCGTTTGGTGTGGGTGTCTGTCTGTATGCCCGTGGGGATGCTGTTTGCGTGCCGTGGTGGTTGGATTGCGGGGGTCGGTGGCGGGTGTGGGCGGCGGTAGCGGTAAGCGGTGTTGTTGTTGTCGTGGTTGATTGTCGCCGTGTTTGTGGCGGCGGCCGACGGTTGGTTTTCTGTCACGTTGTTTTGTTTGAATACGTTGGTTGGCTTGCCTGCGTTCGTTCTTCTCGGATGTCTGTCTTGTCGAGTCGAGTCGTGTCTGGTCTTTGTTTTGTTTTGTTCCTTTGTGTGTGTTATGTTTTGCAACGGGGGGCACGTTGAGATGTGGAAGGAGTCGGCGGGGATTTCGGTGGCGTGTAGAGCGAGCGAGCGCGCCTGCCTGGCCGTTGGCCGTCGGAGTGGAGTGCGGGTTTTTTTGTTTTCGAAACGAAAGCGGCGGCCGGCCAGCCACCCGTGCGGTGTGACGTCGGCCGTTGGGTATTGTGCGCTTTGAGCGCCGGGGAGGGATGATGTGTGATTGTTGCGCGCTGCTAGCAGGCAGGCAGAGTGAGCGGGTGTGGCGGACGGACGGGAAGTGGTGGTTTTTGTTTTTGGGTTGCGGGGCGAGAGGCAGGCGACCGACAAAGTTTGCTCGCGACGGAGAGATGTTAGTGGCCCTGAAAAGGGCCGTTTTTGTTTGTGCGGTGCGGTGCCGCGGCGCGGTTTAGGCGCGCTCGCCGCGGATGCGGCGCGCGAGCTGGATGTCCTTGGGCATGATGGTGACGCGCTTGGCGTGGATTGCGCACAGGTTGGTGTCTTCGAAGAGGCCGACGAGGTAGGCCTCGCTGGCCTCCTGCAGGGCCATGACTGCGGAGCTCTGGAAGCGCAGGTCGGTCTTGAAGTCCTGGGCGATCTCGCGCACTAGGCGCTGGAATGGCAGCTTGCGGATGAGCAGCTCTGTGCTCTTCTGGTAGCGCCTGATTTCTCGCAGGGCGACGGTGCCCGGCCTGTAGCGGTGGGGCTTCTTGACGCCTCCGGTGGCGGGCGCGCTCTTCCTCGCCGCCTTGGTGGCGAGCTGTTTGCGCGGCGCCTTTCCGCCGGTGGACTTGCGGGCCGTTTGCTTTGTGCGGGCCATGGCGGTAGCGGTAGCGGTAGCGGTAGCGGAGCGGCGTGCGTGGAGGTTAGGTGCGGCGCGGCGTCCGGTGCTGCCTTGACAACGGGCCCGCGCGCCTCCGTGCTGCGCTTATATGCCCTCGGTTGCGCGTGGTGGGGGGAGGGCGGGCCAGAGTCTATATAGGGGGGCGGCGGGCGCGCTGGGCGCAGACCGTAGCCGACTCGCCAGCCGCTGCAGCTGCTGTTTGTGCACGTTTTGCTTTGCCCGAGGAAGGAAGGATGACAGGCCGCGGCAAGGGAGGAAAGGGGCTCGGCAAGGGTGGCGCCAAGCGGCACCGCAAGGTGTTGCGCGACAACATCCAGGGCATCACGAAGCCCGCCATCCGCCGCCTGGCTCGCAGGGGCGGCGTGAAGCGCATCTCTGGTCTGATCTACGAGGAGACCCGCGGGGTGCTGAAGGTGTTCCTGGAGAACGTGATCCGCGACGCGGTGACGTACACTGAGCACGCCAAGCGCAAGACTGTGACGGCCATGGACGTGGTGTACGCCCTGAAGAGGCAGGGGCGCACCCTGTACGGTTTCGGCGGTTAGGCTGCGTCGCAGCGGGCGCTGGCCTTCCCGCGGCCGTGCTTGTGGGTGGGAGAGACTAGAAAACGGCCCTTTTCAGGGCCACCACACTGTTCGGAAGTTGAAAAGTGCGAAAGAGTCTGTGTTGTTGCTGCGTGTGTGCGCTGTGTTGTTTGTTTGTTTGTTTCTTTCTTTCTTTCCGTTTGAGCGACGTGATGTGACTGGGAGGGGAGAAGGAAAGGAAACGTGTCATGTGGCTGGCTGTGTGTGGAGCTGCTTCGGTTTGTGTGTCTTTGTATCGATCGCGACGGAGATGGCGGGCTGTGTGTTGTTGTGCGAGAGGCGGTGATTATTTGCTTGCGTGGTTTGGCTCTGTGTGTTTGTTTGCGGCGGCGTTGGGGTTTCCGAGGCAAGGCGTGTGGGCATAGGCGGCCGGATCAGCTGTTTCGTTCGTGTCGACGGCCGTTGCGCGCGGGAGTGGAGGGCGGTGTGTCGACACGCCTCCCTTTAACAACAATGGTCATTATTGCTGCCGTTGTCGGTTTGGAAGGCGACTGCGACCGTGCAAAATGTGTGTGTGTGTGTGTGTGTGTGTGTGTGTGTGTGTGTTGGGCCACACGGGCTGTGTGGACGACAAGATGGCGGACGTGCGCCGGCGGCGGCTGTGCTGTGACAGTGCAAAGTTAAAACAAAACAAGGTGCGGCGAGGACGACTGAAATTTTGCTTTGGACGTAGGTTTGTGTGGTGGCCCTGAAAAGGGCCGATTGTTGTGGGCCGAGCCGGCAAAGCGCGTTGCGTGCAGGGGAGCACGCGGCGCTGCGATTGCCTGGCCTCCTTTAGGCCTTCTTCTCGGTCTTCTTTGGCAGCAGGACGGCCTGGATGTTGGGCAGGACACCACCCTGTGCGATGGTGACGCCCGACAGGAGCTTGTTGAGCTCCTCGTCGTTGCGGATGGCAAGCTGCAGGTGGCGCGGGATGATGCGCGTCTTCTTGTTGTCGCGGGCCGCGTTTCCGGCCAGCTCGAGCACCTCAGCCGCGAGGTACTCCATGACGGCGGCGAGGTAGACGGGCGCCCCGGCGCCGACGCGCTCTGCGTAGTTTCCCTTGCGCAGGAGGCGGTGGATTCTGCCGACCGGGAACTGGAGCCCAGCCCTGCTTGAGCGGGACTTTGACTTGCCCTTGACTTTGCCTCCCTTTCCGCGTCCGGACATGGCGATGGGCTAGCGACGGTGCACACGAAACGGAAACGAAAACGACCGGTGCGAGCGGCAGCGAGTCGAGCAGCGGAGTGCGTGCCGGCGCAGCCGGGGTGGGGGTGCTTTATGGGCTCGGGTGCGGCGGCCGGTTGCGCGCGCGCCCCATTGGTCGGCGGCCGCAACAGGGCGAGCTGGTAAAGGTGCGGCGGCGGCTGGCGGCGGGTGCCACCCAGGCCATTCCGAGCTGTGCTTCCGAAGCGTGCGGACGCCGTTCTTACTGCGCTCCGCCGCCTTTGTGTTGTCACGGCTGGGGATTTCCGACTGCCGCTCCCGCCACGGAGTGGCCTCCTCGCTGCTTGGGACTCGTGCGCCTGTCGCCGTCCTTGGTAGCTCCGTCGACTGCAGGCTCGTTTACGAGCGTGCAGTAGCAATCTTGTCGTTGTTTTATTTTCTGTTCATGATGCTCGTCGTGATTCCAGGCTAGCTGGACTCTAGGCTGGTTAGTGAGGGAAATTGTGAGTCAGGGCCCCCTTCACGTGGGACCAGCCCGCGCTCACAGAGGCAAAGGCAGATTTCAAAGCATCATATCCGACTGTCTGAGATTCTAGAATCATCCTATCACCCACCCCAGCCCGCCGTGGTCCCCCCTGGGGCTCCCGCGGCCGAAAATCATCTGACTACACACACAAACCACACTGACTTACATACAGACAATGCATCACCTTCACTAGGCAATATGGCGGGGAACGAACAAAAACCCAAGAAAAAAATTAAGCGCAAGAGCGACACAAGCCAGGCAGAGGGTTCATCTGACTCAAAGCGGAAGATCGAGGCTTCTGACTCTGAACAGGCCCCCAATGTAGACGAAACCATGGAAGCGGAATCGGTACAACCACAAGTACCAACTCAAAACCGCTTTAGCGAACTTCCTGACAATGACCCAGGCCACAATGCAGTCCCTCCAAACAAGGAAAGGACAAAGTTCAATGTGCCACCAATAGTAGTCTTTGACACGAAAAGCTACACCAAAATCCTTCAGGTGATCAAACCGACCCTCAGTGGAACGCTGAAGTCTCACTCCAGGGGAGGAAGAATAACATATCAATTCAGCGAAGCGAAGGACTTCAATGCCCTATGCACGCTACTAAAGAACGAAAACATACCGTTCTACACTCACGAAATAAACCAGAAACGACCCCTAAAGGTGGTGATAAAGAAACTATTAGTCACCATGGAACCACAACTAGTACATGAAGAGCTCTCCCTTCTTGGATTCCCAGTACAAAAGGTCACACAAATGTCCATCCTGGACGCAGGCGCCACGGAGAGGAGGTTACGACCAAACTTCATAGTAGAACTGGAAAACTCAGATGAAGGCAGAAAAGTATACAAACTTAAGTCACTCCTTCACCTCGGAGTGACTGTAGAGTCATACAGGGCCCCCAAAGGTCCAACTCAATGTCACAACTGCCAAGGTTTCAATCATGGCGCCAGGAACTGCCATCTAAAACCAAACTGCGTAAAATGCGGCAAACAGCACGCGACCGCTACCTGCACCAAGAAACGGGTAGAAAAACCAAAATGCTACAACTGCCAGGGAGAGCATACTGCAAATTTCAAAAAATGCCCAGTTTACCTAGAAATTCTCAAGAAAAGGGAGGAGAGGAAAAACGCCTCCACCACAGCCACGAATCAAACTAAACAACCACCAGTACCTGCGATGACCGGGAAAAGCTGGCCAAATCTATGGCGCCGACAAACCATGACAAATCAAAATCCGGCAAACGCACCGACTTCAGCGGCCCAGAACGAGGCACCAACCGCGCAAGACGGAGGAGCCAACACCCCCTTCCCTGGAATCGCAAGCCTGGGAACAGATGTAAAAGAAATTCTCGGCCTCATCAATCAGTTCAACGTCCCAAAAATACTGGGAACAATTCAGAACACAGCAGCCCAGCTAAGGCAAGCTGCTGATCCGATCTCAAAATTCACGATTATATGCCATGCAGTTGTCAGTCTTCTCGGGCCTTAATCAAAGAAGCACAATCATGACTTGGAATGCCAATGGCATTCTATTTCAAAGGAATACCCTCCAAGAATTCCTTGACTCATACAACGTTGGTGTGGCACTAATTACAGAAACGCACCTAACACCAGATGATAAATTTAAAGTACGGAACTACACAATGTACAGAACTGACAGGCCAAACCGGCAAGGGGGCGGTACAGCCGTGTTAGTCAAAAACAGATTGCCGCACAGAAGACTAAACACGCCAAGACTCAGACGAGCAGAAGCCACAGCAGTAGAAACGACAATAGAGGGGAAAACAGCCACCCTAATCGCTGTGTACAACCCTCCATGTAAACCAAATATACAACCTGAAGACCTAACTGACCTGACAAACATGGCCGAATATATCATTATAGGTGGGGACCTAAATTCCAAACATGGCACATGGAACTGCAGGGCCACCAACACCAATGGAAGAATACTACGGAAATACCTGGACAACCACAGGAGCCTAACAGTCCTAGCGCCAGACACCCCTACTCACTTCCCTTACTACTCGACACACAGACCAGACATACTGGACATATTTATATGCAAAAACCTGAGACACCAGGCCACCATTACCGTGGTAAATGATCTGGACTCAGATCATAATCCAGTTTTAATGACATTAGATGACAACCCGGCAAGGCAGTTCGACACCAGAACTATTAAATCGTTTCACACAAACTGGGAAACGTTCAACAACATTGTTCAGGGAAAAACACCGGAGATTCCTCAGCTCCACACTAGGAGAGCAATCAACACAGCAGTAGAAAATATCAGCAAAATCATAGTAGAAAGCGGGAAGAAAGCCACTACTGCTATAATCCACACCACCTCCAGAAATGCTCTCCCTCAGCACATCCAAGACTTACTGCAAGAAAAGAAATACCACCGCCAGAGATGGCAAACCCATAGGGACCCAGCAGACCGAGCCAGAACCGACAGACTCGCCAGACGAATCAGACGAGAACTTCAGGCCTTTAGAGAATCCACCTGGGGAGATGTTCTACGCGATGCAGACAACAACACCGAAAAGTTCTGGAAACTTGTCAAAACCAGAAAGGGGAAACCAGTTGACAATAAGCCACTCCACGGCAGGAACGGAATCGTTTACGAACCGGAGGATAAGGCTGAAACAATGGCCGACACTCTCGAACTACAATTCACCACGCCAGCAGCTGTGGATGACGAGAGTGATGATCACGAGGAACACGTCATAAGACATGTCAACAGAATACTCAGAACCCCAAGCGACACCACATTTCCACCAGTGGACTCTGAAACAGTCAGAACATGCTTCAGAAACATAGGAAACAAAAAGGCGCCTGGACCAGACAACATCCTACCTCTTCAACTGAAACATCTACCTCAAAACGCACTAGAGTTTCTAACAGCAATCTACAACGCTTGCCTAACCTTGCAGTATTTTCCCATGGCTTGGAAACAAGCTAAGGTGATAACCATACCAAAGCCAAATAAGGACCACCTTTTCCCCCAGAACCACAGACCAATTTCCTTACTGAGTTTCTTGGGGAAAGTCCTAGAAAGGTTCATCTACAAGGAGCTCCAGAAATTCAGCACAGAAAACAACATCATCATACAGGAACAGTTCGGCTTCAGGGGTGAACACAGCACCATTCACCAATCGATGAGACTGACTGACGAACTATGCAGAGCTCGAAGTATCAGGCACAGCACAGGGGCAGTCTTCCTTGATATAGAGAAGGCCTTTGATAAGGTCTGGCACCAGGGCCTTATCTACAAGCTTAACCTACAAGGCTGTCCCAAACACATCATTCAAATCCTGGCATCCTTCCTTAGGAACAGAACTTTTTATGTAAGACTATCAGGTGCCCAAAGTAACATCAGACAAATAGAAGCTGGAGTGCCCCAAGGTTCAGTATTGGGCCCAGCTCTCTACTCTCACTATACAAATGACGTACCAAAGCAACCAGGGGGCCACCTGTCACTGTTTGCTGACGACACTGCGGTGTACAGGAGCAGTAAAAACTTACTGTTCATAGCCAGGAAACTCCAGGATCACTTACAATTAATCCAGAACTGGGCTAACCTGTGGAAGATAACCATAAATAGTGCCAAAACACAGGCTATTATGTTCACCCACAGGAGAATGAGCCCAAACATAGCCATTAGATTTAACAACGTAAACTTAGAATGGAATGATCATGTAAAATACTTAGGCATAACATTTGACAAAAGACTGACATTCAGCGAACATGTCACCCAAATCTGTAACAGAGGGTCACAGCACATATGTACATTATACCCCCTCCTCAAAGGAGAAGGACTATCAGTAAATACCAAGTTAAAACTATACAAATCAGTAGTGCTACCATCCATACTATACGGTTCAGAACTCTGGTCACTGGCTTCAAACAAGAACATCAAAAAAGTTCAAGCAGTGCAGAATAGATTCTTGCGCTTGGCACTAAATGCGTCCCGCTATTTGCCAAACAGACACCTGTACCTCTTGGCAAACATCGAGCCAATCTCGCAACTCATCAAAACAAAATCCGAAAAATTCTTTGCCTCAGCCTCCATTTCTAATCATCCAACCATCAGAAACTTAGGAATCATTCCCGACAACCCCACAGCAAAATACCCGAAAATGACGCTCACGCGCCAATTTCACGTCTAAAAATTAAACAATCCGACTAACATTCAGTCATGAAACACTACTCAATTCATTATCAAACACATCCCTTATCATCCGACCACTTTATCATGCAACATCACTCATGACGCACTCCAAACCCATCATTCCAATCCCCAAATCTCAGACAGAAGGTATGGGCTTCAATCAGTCCCGGTCCTTCGAAACAAATAAGGGGTCCAGAACCCATCCGACATCCCACACGCGGCGGGTGCCACTGTGTGGGGAGACGCTGACTAGAGCGGAGCGCTTGCTACTGGTGTTGCTGCTGCCGTACGTTGGTTCGAGATGCCGCCCAAGACTAGCGGGAAGGCCGCCAAGAAGGCTGGCAAGGCGCAGAAGAACATTTCGAAGGGCGACAAGAAGAAGAAGCGCAAGAGGAAGGAGAGCTATGCCATCTACATCTACAAGGTGCTGAAGCAGGTGCACCCTGACACGGGCATCTCGTCGAAGGCGATGAGCATCATGAACAGCTTCGTGAACGACATTTTCGAGCGCATTGCGGCCGAGGCTTCTCGCCTGGCGCACTACAACAAGCGCTCGACCATCACGTCCCGCGAGATCCAGACCGCTGTGCGGCTGTTGCTGCCTGGCGAGCTGGCCAAGCACGCCGTGAGCGAGGGCACGAAGGCGGTGACCAAGTACACGAGCTCCAAGTAAGGAGGTGGCTCTGGAATGGAAGGAAGGAAGGATGGAGAAGGCTCCTCCGTTGCGAGAGCGGCAAAACGGCCCTTTTCAGGGCCACCAACTTGCCTTTTGCGGGAAGGGCGGAATTGTTGTTGTTGTTGTTTGTGTGGACGGCTGTGATGTATGTGTGCATTTTGATTGTGGGTGGGGGGGCGCGTCAAAGCGTGTTGCGCGGGGTACGGCCACGAGGTTGGTCGCCGTGGCGTGGAATGGTGGCACGCCTCGTTGGCGTGGTTTTTGACCCGTTGGTGTTGTTGGTGTGTGTGTGTGTGTGTGTGTGTGTGTGTGTGTGTGTGTGTGTGTGTGTGTGTGTGTTACCCGTCTGCGAGGGGGGACTGTGCGATCGGCGACTTTTGTGTCACCGTAACGACGGCCGTTTGCGGGTTTGTTTTTTTGCACATCATACATGGCGAGGGTGAAATGTGAAATGTTTTTGTTTGGTTTTGTTTGCCGCCCACTATTCCCTTTGCTGTACGCCGAGTTTGACAATGGTGCGACGTAACTGCAGCGTGGAGGTGTGTGAGTGACGTTGAAATGAACGTGCCATTAAGACGCATTGTTGTTGTATTGTACTGTACGTGTACGGCGACACGCACGATGATGTACCATTCGACTCTGATGTTTGATAGCCGTGTCTGACTGATTGCGTACGACGCACGCACACCGATGTCGTCATTCAAGATGCACGCGTGTCCAGTGCAGTACAGTAAGCGCGACGCTAGACGACGACGGCGGCGGCGGCGGCGGCGGCGGCGGCGGTCGTTTGTTTGGCGAATGTCTGTACACGTGTTTGTCTGTGTCCATCCGGTATGTATTTGTTTGTTTGAAAGTGTTTTGTGTGTCGGTGACGTGGTCCGATCCGTCGCCCCCTGAGTAACTGTCGATCGGCGCGATAGACCGGCGTCACGCAACTGAACCGAAGTCTTGGGCACACCCGTCATACTGTTGTACACCGTCGCGCTGAGAACGGTAACGAAAGGTTGACTTTGATCGGTCGAATGTCTGGGCAGAACGTGAGGAAGGAGGCAAGAGTGCAAGGAGGGGGGGCAAAAGAGAGAGGAAGGGAAAAAGGGGAGAAACGCATTCGTAGAGCAACGGAACGTTCCCGTGTCGGAGGCGTATTGGAGCCGCACTGAAATGCGTTTAACGGCGGCGCGGCTGCAAGTGTCTGCCGTGGTGAACGTTACCTTTGACGGCTGCATTGGGCTTTGCCTTTGCTTTTGCTTTTGCTTTCGCTTTCGCTTTCGCGTTCGCGTTCGCTTTCGCTTTCCCGGATGTACGTAACGTTTGTTGATATGGTTCTGAGGAAGAGTGTATGACAGTGCCGTGCCGTCCATGTTCGTGTGCCCTCCCATTGTGTGTATGCTATTGTCTGTGTACTTGAATGATGTATGTAGGTGTTAGTGGACATGTTTTACCAGTGGGGGGAAATGGATCGTCGATAGTTGCCGTCACTCTGTCACGGTCGAGATGACGCACCCTCCGTACAGAAAGGTGTCGAGAAAGTGAGTGAGTGAGTGAGTGTGTGTGTGTGTGTGTGTGTGTGTGTGTGTGTGTGTGTGTGTGTGTGTGTGTGCGTGCGTCCGTGAATTGGCAGTGTTTGGAGGTGGGCGTGCCCTGCATGTGGGAGGGGCATGCGTAACGCTGCTGGCATGGCATTTCGGGAGATGGGAGGGGGCAAACGAGGAAACGAGGAGCGGCGGCCAAAGACGGGACGGGGAGGGGCGCGGTGTGGGTGGCTTGCGCCTGTGCTCGGCGTTGTGGTTTGTGCAAAAGAGGAGGAGAAAAACAATGTGAGTTGCCAGGGAGGGGAGCGGTGTTGTGTTGTGGTTGTCGTGGTGTAGCCGCAGACGCGGCTGTCAGTGAACGTGGCGAGACGGACGGATGCGCGGAGGGGCGGGGGCGGCGCATTTCGCCGGTGCCGTGCCGTGCCGTGCCGTGCCGTGCCGTGCCGTGCCGTGCCGTGCCGTGCCGTGCCGTGCCTGAAAGCCGCGTGGTCGCTGTGTTGTTGGTGGCGTGGGGGCGAGGAGAGTACCGTACGGGTGTGCTCGTGCGCCGGAAATGGCACACTGCGCCCGCCCGTCTTGGAGGCTGATGGCTGTGGTGTGGAAATGGGGCGCGGTGATGTTGAAGCAGTTGAAGAACAGAAAAGAAACCAAGAAAACGGAAGGCGTGATGCGGCGGTGGTGGTGAGAGCGGGAAAAACAAAACAAAAAAAAAACAACAAGAAAAAAGAAGGAAAAACAACAAGAAACAAAAAAGAAAACAAAAAGTCTATCAATATTAAAATGTAAATGGAAATGGAAATGGACCCAGGTATAACCTCCCTGCACAAATAGCAGAGAGTCCGATGATAATAAAAATGTGCCAGAATGTTAACTAACGTCCCTACAAAACAAACCCAACGATAATATTAATGAAAGAGTGAACCGTATGTAACATTGCAACAGACATAATGAAACCTGATAAATTGTATAAGGGCAGCAGCGTTGACCTTTGGCCCTGTATTCAGAATAGAAAGAGCCAAAGATCGTTACCCCAATGAAAAAGACACTGAAACACGTATGTAACATAGTAGCGATGGCGAGACATTGTAGCATCTGTGACCAGAGAGTTTGCGCTGGACTGCGCGAGTGTTGCGAGCGGTTCTCAGTCAGTCAGTCAGTCAGTCAGTAGTAGTCGTTGCGAGTCCGTAGCTCTGTGTAGTTGAGGGCTGTACTCTGTCAGTAGTCGTGCGGTTGTGTGATGTAGGCGGTCGGCAACACTGGTCAAGATGGTGAATAAGGTATACTGTTAATTAATATAATCATTAGATAATGAAAAAGTGTATTTATTGTAATTATTCTCCAACAAGTTGCCCAATAATAATTTTTATTTCAAAAGCATTTTTCAAACATTTAATTTTTTATTGAACTAAAGAGTTCGTTGCACTTCACACTTCATTCCACTTCTTTGAAGAAAAATGTCACTAAAATCACAAAAAAAGAGAATATTATTATTTGCAATGCAGTTCGTCCAAGCGCTGCGCAACAACCAGAGCAGAAATGTGACATCCATTTATTCGGAGGTAAGACTTTAATTCTGATTGTTTTGCACAGGGCCAAAGACCGATATTTCGGTTTAATTGAAGTTTCTTGTCACTGAACGGACGTTTTTAAATGTTGTGTGAAGACTTTATATTTGAGTCAGATTGCGAATTTCACATTTTTGTTGCCATTTTCAATACCTCTCATTGTGGGCGAGGTTACAATTAGCGCAATGTCCATTAGCATCCGTAAATAACATTGTCCATTATTTTAAATTTTGCTGGGAGGTTACAACACACACACACAAAAAAAAAAACAAAAAATTGCATTTATATCCGCTCCTCAATTGTAGATACCCCTTACACAGCTGTGTGCAATGAATGAGTGCTGGCTGGTAATTAATTGCACTCCTTGGAGGGAAATGCCATAGGAAGTAGTCTTTAAAAAGTGAATGTTTTTCGTTAAGAGACAAAAGTTACTTTAGAAAAAAAGTAATAGTGGGGCTTTTGTTGTTGAACGAAATAAGTACAATGAACATACGTTATCAGATTTGCGCAATGCAGCGTCACACCACCTTTTGATTATAACACACAATATACTATACATCGTCCCGAACCGTGACCAGAGTCGCGAGACGAGCAGAGCACGCCGCCGACGCCCGCTCAGTACAACCGTCCACCCGCTACTACTGTCGACCGACTACTACCTCTCCCGACTCGCGCTACAATATATATAACAACTGTTCCTGGCGACCCGGTGCGTGCCACTACTGTCGTCTGGCGCGGTCCAAGCGCCGACTAGCAGCGATAAAGAACTCTCTGGTCAGACAGAGATGCTGTCATGCCTCGCCATCGCTCTGGTAATGAATACATACGTGTTGCAGCGTGCGTACCACCGGAACACGCAGTGGCGGAGCCAAAGACTGTGTTGTCGAGGTCGAGTGCGAGCGGGAAGAGAGGCAGCGTCGGCACGGAGATGCAAGCGAGCGCGAGACGCACGGGGGCTGCGGCGTGGCGCGTTTGCGGTCGGCGCCTTTGGTGGCAACGGCCGGGACAAGCAGCGGTGTATGGTGTGGTGCGGGGCGGACAGGGGCGGCGGTGGACGGGGAGGAGGCGGCGCGACGACGGCATGGGGGCGAAAACGGGACGGGGGACGGCGGATGTTGAGAGGCGTCACGCGCGGACAGGACACAGACACAGAGACACACAGATTGGAAAGGGAGGGTGCGCGGTAGTAGTTGGGAATGTGCGTACCGTGCGGGATGGGAGTGGGCGAGGAACACGGTCGTGGCCCCTGTGTTGGGTGCGTGTGATGACGTCGGTGTGTTGTGGGAAGGGAAGGTGCTGTGGCGGCGGCGCGTAATGGGCGTAGGCCGAAAAGAGAAAGGAACGTGGGCAGTGTGTTGGCAAGCGTCGGTTCGACTGCGACGTTGATGGGCAGGGCAGGGCAGGGCAAGGTTAATGGTGGTAGGAGTAGGCGTGTGGGCGCAAACAATCTGCCGCTGCAGGCGGTGCCGTAACCGCCATGGCGGGAAGGAGAGAGGGCCAAAGAAAGAAAGAAAGAAAGAAGAAAACAACAAAAAAAAAAAAAAAAAGGAGGGGGGGGGGGGCGAAAGTGGAGAGGCGGTGGTGTGAGAAGGGCGGGGGCGGAAGGAAGGCAGGAAGGACAAGAGGCGAGGCGACGGCTTGCTTTGTGTATCGGTCGGTCTCTGGCTATGCTTCGTTTTCTGCAGCAGGGTCGGTGCGCGGCGTGGCTCGCGGCAGTGGGAACGCCTGGTGGCTGGACGGCCAGCAATGCGGTTGGATGGGCGGCCACAGCACCGCACCTGTGCCCGAGGAGGAGACGCTGGCGGCGGGCCCTGAGGTGAGGCCGGCTCGGCTGGGGCTGTGGATGTGTAGGTGTGCGCCGCTGCTGCAACAACGAGTAAAACGCGAGAAGAAGGGTTGGCGGTAGAGAGGAAAAAAAAAAAAAAAAAAAAAAAAGGTCGTGTTGTGTTGATGCGCAGGCAGACGCGTACAGAGGGACGAGCCCGGTCTGCAGCAGGGTGTGGCCGTGCCGAGTGCAGAGCAGCGGCGGCTCGGTTCGGTTCGGCCCGGCCCGGCCCGGCGGGCCGCGCTGTTGTCGCGGACGTGAGCGCCCCCTGGCGGGTGGCCGGAGGCGGCGCGGCGTGTTGGACGTGTGGCTGGTGGCAGTGCACAATTTGCGAGTGGCTGGCGGTGTGGTGTGGCGGTTGGCGCGTCGGGCGGCGGAGAGGTATGTGTTGCGGGCGCCCTTTGCTGCGCTGCGTCGTTGCGTGTGCCGTACAGGGCGGGCGCTTGTCGACTGTGTGGGCGGTGTGGCGAATTGGCGTGAAACGGCTGCCGAGAGGTGTGTGGTAGCGAGCCGGTCGGTGGTGTCAGTGCGAAGGGGAATGTGCGTGCGTGTTTGGCGGTTTCGGTGTGCTTTTTGCGGCGTGAGAGTGGGAATTAGTGGGGCCGGCTGTTGTGTTGGTTCCTTGTGTCTTGTGTCGCGTAGCTTGATGGCAACGTGGAAGGACGCCGGTTTCGTTTTCGTTTCGAGCCTTGCGTGTGGTTGTCGACGTTGACTGGTTGGCGTGTGCCGATGCACGTGCATGTGTGGGTCGCGAGTGCGTTTTTGGCTGGCTGTGTGTGTGTGTTTTGGGGGGGAAGGGGGAGGCGGTGGTGAAAGTGCAGTCGTCGGGTGGGGCTGGGGCTGTGCGTCGTGGCGGAAAGGTGGTAGGTTGCGGGAAGCGAGCCCGTCGTTGACGGTGTCGCGTGAGTTGTGAATCGAGTGGGGCGCGGGGCGCGGGGCGCGTGGCGCGGGACAGGAGCAGCGTGCCGCTGCGTCGTGGTCGTCAGCAGAGGCTGTGCGTGTGCTTGTCCTTTTTGTGGGCGGTTCGTGCGAGGCGTTTTTGTTTTGTGTTGCCCTAGTTGTTAGTTTATTTTGTTTGTGTTTGTTATTTTGAGACGACGACTGGTTGGTGGCGTGCGCGCGAAGTGGCGGTGTGCGCTTCCCGTGTCGTTTGTGTTGTTTTGTTTTTTTGTTTTTGTGTGTTTTTTTTTGTTTTTTTTTTGCACTGGGCCCCGGTGGGTGGGTGCGTGTGTGTCGATTGCCGGCTGGCGAAAGGTGCGCCATCGGCGGGGTGGGTCGCCGGCACAAGTAGAGGCGGCGGCGTTGTTGCTGTTGTTGTGTGGTGTTTGTTTTGTTCGGCTGTGTCGGCGAGCTGTGTTGCGGTGCGTGTGAATGGTGGTGCAAAAGTGCTGGCGTTGGGGCTGCGACTGCGACGGCGGCGAGCCGCGGGCGCGCCATTGATAGTGATGTTGTGAACAGCGGCTGTGTACGGTAGTGGTGTTGTTGTAGCACGACGTGCATCCGGGCCGGCGCGGAAAGCGCAGTTGCGGGCGGTTGCCCTTCGGTGCCAGCCATGTCGCGTGAGCGGCGGGTTGCTCTGGTGTCGACACGTGGTGCTCTGGGTTGTTGTGTGGTGCCCTTTGGCCGGTGGGGGTGGTTCGCGTGTGTCTCGTTCGCGCTCGGTGTCTGGTCGTGGTCGTGCTGCTCCCCCGTCTGTCGGCGGTTTCCGACGTCGTCTGTACGTTTTTGTTCGTTTGCGGCGTGCCTGCCGACGTCGTCCCGTCGCGACCTTTCAACCGAAAGTGTGGCGCCCGAAGGTGAACGAACGTAACCCTGACCTCGGCGCTTTACGCTGAGCCGAGCGAACCGAACCGAACCGAACCGAACCTGTGGTGTGGCGAGGTGAGCTCAGCCTGTGAGCCCCTAACGTCTACGTAAGGTAAGCTGTCCGGCTCACGCCTCACGTTTGAACGCTTTTTTAACCTACGTTTGACGCTTCTTAACCTAGCACTGACCCCTTAACCTAACGTGTAACCTAACCTAACCTAACCTAACCTAACCTAACCTCTGACGCCTGACGTGTTTGAATGCTTAACCTAAGTTTGACGCTTAACCTAACCCAAGTCCCCTTAACCTAACCCACGTCCACCTAACCTAACCTAACGTAGACGTGTAAACGTAATGTGTAACGCGTAACGTGTAAGGTCGGCTGTCGTGTGTGCTTGACGGCAGATTGGGTTGGTCTGTAGATTCGGATTGCGGTTTGCCTCGGTCGAGGGGTTGGGTCGGGTCGGAAGCGGCGAGGGGCGGCGGCGCCTGTTGCGCAGGCGGCGTCCGTTTGCGGCGGGCAATTGTTGAGAAACGGCTGTGAATGTTGGCGGGCGAGAGGAGGAGGACGGCGCGCGATGTGGCCCGACGGCTGCGGGCCGATCGGGAAACGGCGGGAGGGCGACGGAAGGCGATGGGGCGGCGGAGGCGCGTTTGCACGGCCGTCATCGCCGCACGCCTCGGCTTGTGTGGCTGTGGCGCCGGCCGCGCTGGCCGGGCTGCCGCGGCGACGGTGTGGGAGTTTTGCCGAAGGTTTGGCCATTGTGGCGGGTCGTCGGCTGGGGCTGTGGGGGCGGCATTTGGGCGGGGGCGGCGATTCTCGGCGGGCCGACCCAGGCTGTAGCGCGCGGTAGCTGCAGTTTGGCCGTGGTTTGCGGCGCTGCCGTGGCGACTGGTTGGCGACTGTGGTGTGGCTGTGTGTAGCCCCATCCTCGGTGGTTTGAAAGGCGCGGGCGGTTGTGGCGCAGGTTTGGGGCTGCTCCGCACAGGCTGTCGGACGTTGGGCGGTAGCAAGCGCGGGAGGCGCGGCGCGGCGGCGCGCAGAGTGGCGGCCGCTCTCTCGGCCGTCCGCGCCCGCCCGCGACACTGGCTGGGCCTTGTGATTCTCTGCTCTGCTGCTGTGCTGTGCTTGCGTGCCTGCCGTCCCGCTCGCTCTCGCTGTGTGTTACGCGCGTCGTCGAAATGGCAGATCAGGCGGCTACGAACGAGACTGCTGCGGCACCCGCCGCCACCGGCACGACGAAGAAGGCCAAGTCTGCGTCGTCTGCGAAGAAGCCGCGCGCCAAGCCTGCGCACCCGCGCACCTCTGAGATGGTGACGGCCGCCATCAAGAGTCTGAAGGAGCGCGGCGGGTCGTCGCTGCAGGCGATCAAGAAGTACATAGCCGCGCACTACAAGCTGGACGCGGAGAAGCTGGCGCCGTTTATCAAGAAGTACCTCAAGTCGGCCGTCGTGGCGGGCGAGCTGGTGCAGACGAAGGGGAAGGGCGCGTCCGGCTCGTTCAAGCTTGCCGGCGCCGGCGGCGGGGGGGCGGCCGAGGGCGGCAAGGCTCGTGCTGGCGGTGCCAAGAAGAAGCGCGCCGCTCCGGCCAGCAAGGAGAAGAAGGGCGCCCGTGCGGCCGGCGCAAAGAAGGCTGGTGGCGTGAAGGCGGCGACCGGTCGGAAGGCGGGCGCCGCCAAGAAGGCGTCTGCGGCGTCGGCCGCTCCCGCGGGTGCGAAGAAGGCGGCTGCGGCCAAGCCGGCCAAGGCCAAGTCGCCGTCGAAGGCGAAGAAGGCCGCCAAGGTTCCGACGAAGAAGCCGAAGGCGCCGCGCCCGAAGAAGGCGACGACGCCGTCTAAGGCGAAGGCTTCGCCCAAGAAGAAGAAGTAGAGTAGAGGAGAAAGAGATGGGAAAGGAAGGGTTTGGCGCTTGACTCCGTCGTCCCCACCCCCCGTCGTCGTCTAGTGGCGCGCAAGAGACGCGCGGCCCAAAACGGCCCTTCTCAGGGCCATCAAAGCACGTCGGGGAAGGTTTTGATTGTCGTGTTGCGTTTGGTGTGGGTGTCTGTCTGTATGCCCGTGGGGATGCTGTTTGCGTGCCGTGGTGGTTGGATTGCGGGGGTCGGTGGCGGGTGTGGGCGGCGGTAGCGGTAAGCGGTGTTGTTGTTGTCGTGGTTGATTGTCGCCGTGTTTGTGGCGGCGGCCGACGGTTGGTTTTCTGTCACGTTGTTTTGTTTGAATACGTTGGTTGGCTTGCCTGCGTTCGTTCTTCTCGGATGTCTGTCTTGTCGAGTCGAGTCGTGTCTGGTCTTTGTTTTGTTTTGTTCCTTTGTGTGTGTTATGTTTTGCAACGGGGGGCACGTTGAGATGTGGAAGGAGTCGGCGGGGATTTCGGTGGCGTGTAGAGCGAGCGAGCGCGCCTGCCTGGCCGTTGGCCGTCGGAGTGGAGTGCGGGTTTTTTTGTTTTCGAAACGAAAGCGGCGGCCGGCCAGCCACCCGTGCGGTGTGACGTCGGCCGTTGGGTATTGTGCGCTTTGAGCGCCGGGGAGGGATGATGTGTGATTGTTGCGCGCTGCTAGCAGGCAGGCAGAGTGAGCGGGTGTGGCGGACGGACGGGAAGTGGTGGTTTTTGTTTTTGGGTTGCGGGGCGAGAGGCAGGCGACCGACAAAGTTTGCTCGCGACGGAGAGATGTTAGTGGCCCTGAAAAGGGCCGTTTTTGTTTGTGCGGTGCGGTGCCGCGGCGCGGTTTAGGCGCGCTCGCCGCGGATGCGGCGCGCGAGCTGGATGTCCTTGGGCATGATGGTGACGCGCTTGGCGTGGATTGCGCACAGGTTGGTGTCTTCGAAGAGGCCGACGAGGTAGGCCTCGCTGGCCTCCTGCAGGGCCATGACTGCGGAGCTCTGGAAGCGCAGGTCGGTCTTGAAGTCCTGGGCGATCTCGCGCACTAGGCGCTGGAATGGCAGCTTGCGGATGAGCAGCTCTGTGCTCTTCTGGTAGCGCCTGATTTCTCGCAGGGCGACGGTGCCCGGCCTGTAGCGGTGGGGGCTTCTTGACGCCTCCGGTGGCGGGCGCGCTCTTCCTCGCCGCCTTGGTGGCGAGCTGTTTGCGCGGCGCCTTTTCCGCCGGTGGACTTGCGGGCCGTTTGCTTTGTGCGGGCCATGGCGGTAGCGGTAGCGGTAGCGGTAGCGGAGCGGCGTGCGTGGAGGTTAGGTGCGGCGCGGCGTCCGGTGCTGCCCTTGACAACGGGCCCGCGCGCCTCCGTGCTGCGCTTATATGCCCTCGGTTGCGCGTGGTGGGGGGAGGGCGGGCCAGAGTCTATATAGGGGGGCGGCGGGCGCGCTGGGCGCAGACCGTAGCCGACTCGCCAGCCGCTGCAGCTGCTGTTTGTGCACGTTTTGCTTTGCCCGAGGAAGGAAGGATGACAGGCCGCGGCAAGGGAGGAAAGGGGCTCGGCAAGGGTGGCGCCAAGCGGCACCGCAAGGTGTTGCGCGACAACATCCAGGGCATCACGAAGCCCGCCATCCGCCGCCTGGCTCGCAGGGGCGGCGTGAAGCGCATCTCTGGTCTGATCTACGAGGAGACCCGCGGGGTGCTGAAGGTGTTCCTGGAGAACGTGATCCGCGACGCGGTGACGTACACTGAGCACGCCAAGCGCAAGACTGTGACGGCCATGGACGTGGTGTACGCCCTGAAGAGGCAGGGGCGCACCCTGTACGGTTTCGGCGGTTAGGCTGCGTCGCAGCGGGCGCTGGCCTTCCCGCGGCCGTGCTTGTGGGTGGGAGAGACTAGAAAACGGCCCTTTTCAGGGCCACCACACTGTTCGGAAGTTGAAAAGTGCGAAAGAGTCTGTGTTGTTGCTGCGTGTGTGCGCTGTGTTGTTTGTTTGTTTGTTTCTTTCTTTCTTTCCGTTTGAGCGACGTGATGTGACTGGGAGGGGAGAAGGAAAGGAAACGTGTCATGTGGCTGGCTGTGTGTGGAGCTGCTTCGGTTTGTGTGTCTTTGTATCGATCGCGACGGAGATGGCGGGGCTGTGTGTTGTTGTGCGAGAGGCGGTGATTATTTGCTTGCGTGGTTTGGCTCTGTGTGTTTGTTTGCGGCGGCGTTGGGGTTTCCGAGGCAAGGCGTGTGGGCATAGGCGGCCGGATCAGCTGTTTCGTTCGTGTCGACGGCCGTTGCGCGCGGGAGTGGAGGGCGGTGTGTCGACACGCCTCCTTTAACAACAATGGTCATTATTGCTGCCGTTGTCGGTTTGGAAGGCGACTGCGACCGTGCAAAATGTGTGTGTGTGTGTGTGTGTGTGTGTGTGTGTGTGTGTGTTGGGCCACACGGGCTGTGTGGACGACAAGATGGCGGACGTGCGCCGGCGGCGGCCTGTGCTGTGACAGTGCAAAGTTAAAACAAAACAAGGTGCGGCGAGGACGACTGAAATTTTGCTTTGGACGTAGGTTTGTGTGGTGGCCCTGAAAAGGGCCGATTGTTGTGGGCCGAGCCGGCAAAGCGCGTTGCGTGCAGGGGAGCACGCGGCGCTGCGATTGCCTGGCCTCCTTTAGGCCTTCTTCTCGGTCTTCTTTGGCAGCAGGACGGCCTGGATGTTGGGCAGGACACCACCCTGTGCGATGGTGACGCCCGACAGGAGCTTGTTGAGCTCCTCGTCGGTTGCGGATGGCAAGCTGCAGGTGGCGCGGGATGATGCGCGTCTTCTTGTTGTCGCGGGCCGCGTTTCCGGCCAGCTCGAGCACCTCAGCCGCGAGGTACTCCATGACGGCGGCGAGGTAGACGGGCGCCCCGGCGCCGACGCGCTCTGCGTAGTTTCCCTTGCGCAGGAGGCGGTGGATTCTGCCGACCGGGAACTGGAGCCCAGCCCTGCTTGAGCGGGACTTTGACTTGCCCTTGACTTTGCCTCCCTTTCCGCGTCCGGACATGGCGATGGGCTAGCGACGGTGCACACGAAACGGAAACGAAAACGACCGGTGCGAGCGGCAGCGAGTCGAGCAGCGGAGTGCGTGCCGGCGCAGCCGGGGTGGGGGTGCTTTATGGGCTCGGGTGCGGCGGCCGGTTGCGCGCGCGCCCCATTGGTCGGCGGCCGCAACAGGGCGAGCTGGTAAAGGTGCGGCGGCGGCTGGCGGCGGGTGCCACTGTGTGGGGAGACGCTGACTAGAGCGGAGCGCTTGCTACTGGTGTTGCTGCTGCCGTACGTTGGTTCGAGATGCCGCCCAAGACTAGCGGGAAGGCCGCCAAGAAGGCTGGCAAGGCGCAAGAAGAACATTTCGAAGGGCGACAAGAAGAAGAAGCGCAAGAGGAAGGAGAGCTATGCCATCTACATCTACAAGGTGCTGAAGCAGGTGCACCCTGACACGGGCATCTCGTCGAAGGCGATGAGCATCATGAACAGCTTCGTGAACGACATTTTCGAGCGCATTGCGGCCGAGGCTTCTCGCCTGGCGCACTACAACAAGCGCTCGACCATCACGTCCCGCGAGATCCAGACCGCTGTGCGGCTGTTGCTGCCTGGCGAGCTGGCCAAGCACGCCGTGAGCGAGGGCACGAAGGCGGTGACCAAGTACACGAGCTCCAAGTAAGGAGGTGGCTCTGGAATGGAAGGAAGGAAGGATGGAGAAGGCTCCTCCGTTGCGAGAGCGGCAAAACGGCCCTTTTCAGGGCCACCAACTTGCCTTTTGCGGAAGGGCGGAATTGTTGTTGTTGTTGTTTGTGTGGACGGCTGTGATGTATGTGTGCATTTTGATTGTGGGTGGGGGGGGCGCGTCAAAGCGTGTTGCGCGGGGTACGGCCACGAGGTTTGGTCGCCGTGGCGTGGAATGGTGGCACGCCTCGTTGGCGTGGTTTTGACCCGTTGGTGTTGTTGGTGTGTGTGTGTGTGTGTGTGTGTGTGTGTGTGTGTGTGTGTGTGTGTGTTACCCGTCTGCGAGGGGGGACTGTGCGATCGGCGACTTTTGTGTCACCGTAACGACGGCCGTTTGCGGGTTTGTTTTTTTGCACATCATACATGGCGAGGGTGAAATGTGAAATGTTTTTGTTTGGTTTTGTTTGCCGCCCACTATTCCCTTTGCTGTACGCCGAGTTTGACAATGGTGCGACGTAACTGCAGCGTGGAGGTGTGTGAGTGACGTTGAAATGAACGTGCCATTAAGACGCATTGTTGTTGTATTGTACTGTACGTGTACGGCGACACGCACGATGATGTACCATTCGACTCTGATGTTTGATAGCCGTGTCTGACTGATTGCGTACGACGCACGCACACCGATGTCGTCATTCAAGATGCACGCGTGTCCAGTGCAGTACAGTAAGCGCGACGCTAGACGACGACGGCGGCGGCGGCGGCGGCGGCGGCGGCGGTCGTTTGTTTGGCGAATGTCTGTACACGTGTTTGTCTGTGTCCATCCGGTATGTATTTGTTTGTTTGAAAGTGTTTTGTGTGTCGGTGACGTGGTCCGATCCGTCGCCCCCTGAGTAACTGTCGATCGGCGCGATAGACCGGCGTCACGCAACTGAACCGAAGTCTTGGGCACACCCGTCATACTGTTGTACACCGTCGCGCTGAGAACGGTAACGAAAGGTTGACTTTGATCGGTCGAATGTCTGGGCAGAACGTGAGGAAGGAGGCAAGAGTGCAAGGAGGGGGGGCAAAAGAGAGAGGAAGGGAAAAAGGGGAGAAACGCATTCGTAGAGCAACGGAACGTTCCCGTGTCGGAGGCGTATTGGAGCCGCACTGAAATGCGTTTAACGGCGGCGCGGCTGCAAGTGTCTGCCGTGGTGAACGTTACCTTTGACGGCTGCATTGGGCTTTGCCTTTGCTTTTGCTTTTGCTTTCGCTTTCGCTTTCGCGTTCGCGTTCGCTTTCGCTTTCCCGGATGTACGTAACGTTTGTTGATATGGTTCTGAGGAAGAGTGTATGACAGTGCCGTGCCGTCCATGTTCGTGTGCCCTCCCATTGTGTGTATGCTATTGTCTGTGTACTTGAATGATGTATGTAGGTGTTAGTGGACATGTTTTACCAGTGGGGGGAAATGGATCGTCGATAGTTGCCGTCACTCTGTCACGGTCGAGATGACGCACCCTCCGTACAGAAAGGTGTCGAGAAAGTGAGTGAGTGAGTGAGTGTGTGTGTGTGTGTGTGTGTGTGTGTGTGTGTGTGTGTGTGTGTGTGTGTGCGTGCGTCCGTGAATTGGCAGTGTTTGGAGGTGGGCGTGCCCTGCATGTGGGAGGGGCATGCGTAACGCTGCTGGCATGGCATTTCGGGAGATGGGAGGGGGCAAACGAGGAAACGAGGAGCGGCGGCCAAAGACGGGACGGGGAGGGGCGCGGTGTGGGTGGCTTGCGCCTGTGCTCGGCGTTGTGGTTTGTGCAAAAGAGGAGGAGAAAAACAATGTGAGTTGCCAGGAGGGGAGCGGTGTTGTGTTGTGGTTGTCGTGGTGTAGCCGCAGACGCGGCTGTCAGTGAACGTGGCGAGACGGACGGATGCGCGGAGGGGCGGGGGCGGCGCATTTCGCCGGTGCCGTGCCGTGCCGTGCCGTGCCGTGCCGTGCCGTGCCGTGCCGTGCCGTGCCGTGCCGTGCCGTGCCTGAAAGCCGCGTGGTCGCTGTGTTGTTGGTGGCGTGGGGGCGAGGAGAGTACCGTACGGGTGTGCTCGTGCGCCGGAAATGGCACACTGCGCCCGCCCGTCTTGGAGGCTGATGGCTGTGGTGTGGAAATGGGGGCGCGGTGATGTTGAAGCAGTTGAAGAACAGAAAAGAAACCAAGAAAACGGAAGGCGTGATGCGGCGGTGGTGGTGAGAGCGGGAAAAACAAAACAAAAAAAAACAACAAGAAAAAAGAAGGAAAAACAACAAGAAACAAAAAAGAAAACAAAAAGTCTATCAATATTAAAATGTAAATGAAATGGAAATGGACCCAGGTATAACCTCCCTGCACAAATAGCAGAGAGTCCGATGATAATAAAAATGTGCCAGAATGTTAACTAACGTCCCTACAAAACAAACCCAACGATAATATTAATGAAAGAGTGAACCGTATGTAACATTGCAACAGACATAATGAAACCTGATAAATTGTATAAGGGCAGCAGCGTTGACCTTTGGCCCTGTATTCAGAATAGAAAGAGCCAAAGATCGTTACCCCAATGAAAAAGACACTGAAACACGTATGTAACATAGTAGCGATGGCGAGACATTGTAGCATCTGTGACCAGAGAGTTTGCGCTGGACTGCGCGAGTGTTGCGAGCGGTTCTCAGTCAGTCAGTCAGTCAGTCAGTAGTAGTCGTTGCGAGTCCGTAGCTCTGTGTAGTTGAGGGCTGTACTCTGTCAGTAGTCGTGCGGTTGTGTGATGTAGGCGGTCGGCAACACTGGTCAAGATGGTGAATAAGGTATACTGTTAATTAATATAATCATTAGATAATGAAAAAGTGTATTTATTGTAATTATTCTCCAACAAGTTGCCCAATAATAATTTTTATTTCAAAAGCATTTTTCAAACATTTAATTTTTTATTGAACTAAAGAGTTCGTTGCACTTCACACTTCATTCCACTTCTTTGAAGAAAAATGTCACTAAAATCACAAAAAAAGAGAATATTATTATGTGCAATGCAGTTCGTCCAAGCGCTGCGCAACAACCAGAGCAGAAATGTGACATCCATTTATTCGGAGGTAAGACTTTAATTCTGATTGTTTTGCACAGGGCCAAAGACCGATATTTCGGTTTAATTGAAGTTTCTTGTCACTGAACGGACGTTTTTAAATGTTGTGTGAAGACTTTATATTTGAGTCAGATTGCGAATTTCACATTTTTGTTGCCATTTTCAATACCTCTCATTGTGGGCGAGGTTACAATTAGCGCAATGTCCATTAGCATCCGTAAATAACATTGTCCATTATTTTAAATTTTGCTGGGAGGTTACAACACACACACACAAAAAAAAAAAAACAAAAAATTGCATTTATATCCGCTCCTCAATTGTAGATACCCCTTACACAGCTGTGTGCAATGAATGAGTGCTGGCTGGTAATTAATTGCACTCCTTGGAGGGAAATGCCATAGGAAGTAGTCTTTAAAAAGTGAATGTTTTTCGTTAAGAGACAAAAGTTACTTTAGAAAAAAAGTAATAGTGGGGCTTTTGTTGTTGAACGAAATAAGTACAATGAACATACGTTATCAGATTTGCGCAATGCAGCGTCACACCACCTTTTGATTATAACACACAATATACTATACATCGTCCCGAACCGTGACCAGAGTCGCGAGACGAGCAGAGCACGCCGCCGACGCCCGCTCAGTACAACCGTCCACCCGCTACTACTGTCGACCGACTACTACCTCTCCCGACTCGCGCTACAATATATATAACAACTGTTCCTGGCGACCCGGTGCGTGCCACTACTGTCGTCTGGCGCGGTCCAAGCGCCGACTAGCAGCGATAAAGAACTCTCTGGTCAGACAGAGATGCTGTCATGCCTCGCCATCGCTCTGGTAATGAATACATACGTGTTGCAGCGTGCGTACCACCGGAACACGCAGTGGCGGAGCCAAAGACTGTGTTGTCGAGGTCGAGTGCGAGCGGGAAGAGAGGCAGCGTCGGCACGGAGATGCAAGCGAGCGCGAGACGCACGGGGGCTGCGGCGTGGCGCGTTTGCGGTCGGCGCCTTTGGTGGCAACGGCCGGGACAAGCAGCGGTGTATGGTGTGGTGCGGGGCGGACAGGGGCGGCGGTGGACGGGGAGGAGGCGGCGCGACGACGGCATGGGGGCGAAAACGGGACGGGGGACGGCGGATGTTGAGAGGCGTCACGCCGCGGACAGGACACAGACACAGAGACACACAGATTGGAAAGGGAGGGTGCGCGGTAGTAGTTGGGAATGTGCGTACCGTGCGGGATGGGAGTGGGCGAGGAACACGGTCGTGGCCCCTGTGTTGGGTGCGTGTGATGACGTCGGTGTGTTGTGGGAAGGGAAGGTGCTGTGGCGGCGGCGCGTAATGGGCGTAGGCCGAAAAGAGAAAGGAACGTGGGCAGTGTGTTGGCAAGCGTCGGTTCGACTGCGACGTTGATGGGCAGGGCAGGGCAGGGCAAGGTTAATGGTGGTAGGAGTAGGCGTGTGGGCGCAAACAATCTGCCGCTGCAGGCGGTGCCGTAACCGCCATGGCGGGAAGGAGAGAGGGCCAAAGAAAGAAAGAAAGAAAGAAGAAAACAACAAAAAAAAAAAAAAAAAAAAGGAGGGGGGGGGGGGCGAAAGTGGAGAGGCGGTGGTGTGAGAAGGGCGGGGGGCGGAAGGAAGGCAGGAAGGACAAGAGGCGAGGCGACGGCTTGCTTTGTGTATCGGTCGGTCTCTGGCTATGCTTCGTTTTCTGCAGCAGGGTCGGTGCGCGGCGTGGCTCGCGGCAGTGGGAACGCCTGGTGGCTGGACGGCCAGCAATGCGGTTGGATGGGCGGCCACAGCACCGCACCTGTGCCCGAGGAGGAGACGCTGGCGGCGGGCCCTGAGGTGAGGCCGGCTCGGCTGGGGCTGTGGATGTGTAGGTGTGCGCCGCTGCTGCAACAACGAGTAAAACGCGAGAAGAAGGGTTGGCGGTAGAGAGGAAAAAAAAAAAAAAAAAAAAAAAAGGTCGTGTTGTGTTGATGCGCAGGCAGACGCGTACAGAGGGACGAGCCCGGTCTGCAGCAGGGTGTGGCCGTGCCGAGTGCAGAGCAGCGGCGGCTCGGTTCGGTTCGGCCCGGCCCGGCCCGGCGGGCCGCGCTGTTGTCGCGGACGTGAGCGCCCCCTGGCGGGTGGCCGGAGGCGGCGCGGCGTGTTGGACGTGTGGCTGGTGGCAGTGCACAATTTGCGAGTGGCTGGCGGTGTGGTGTGGCGGTTGGCGCGTCGGGCGGCGGAGAGGTATGTGTTGCGGGCGCCCTTTGCTGCGCTGCGTCGTTGCGTGTGCCGTACAGGGCGGGCGCTTGTCGACTGTGTGGGCGGTGTGGCGAATTGGCGTGAAACGGCTGCCGAGAGGTGTGTGGTAGCGAGCCGGTCGGTGGTGTCAGTGCGAAGGGGAATGTGCGTGCGTGTTTGGCGGTTTCGGTGTGCTTTTTGCGGCGTGAGAGTGGGAATTAGTGGGGCCGGCTGTTGTGTTGGTTCCTTGTGTCTTGTGTCGCGTAGCTTGATGGCAACGTGGAAGGACGCCGGTTTCGTTTTCGTTTCGAGCCTTGCGTGTGGTTGTCGACGTTGACTGGTTGGCGTGTGCCGATGCACGTGCATGTGTGGGTCGCGAGTGCGTTTTGGCTGGCTGTGTGTGTGTGTTTTGGGGGGGAAGGGGGAGGCGGTGGTGAAAGTGCAGTCGTCGGGTGGGGCTGGGGCTGTGCGTCGTGGCGGAAAGGTGGTAGGTTGCGGGAAGCGAGCCCGTCGTTGACGGTGTCGCGTGAGTTGTGAATCGAGTGGGGCGCGGGGCGCGGGGCGCGTGGCGCGGGACAGGAGCAGCGTGCCGCTGCGTCGTGGTCGTCAGCAGAGGCTGTGCGTGTGCTTGTCCTTTTTGTGGGCGGTTCGTGCGAGGCGTTTTTGTTTTGTGTTGCCCTAGTTGTTAGTTTATTTTGTTTGTGTTTGTTATTTTGAGACGACGACTGGTTGGTGGCGTGCGCGCGAAGTGGCGGTGTGCGCTTCCCGTGTCGTTTGTGTTGTTTTGTTTTTTTGTTTTTGTGTGTTTTTTTTTGTTTTTTTTTGCACTGGGCCCCGGTGGGTGGGTGCGTGTGTGTCGATTGCCGGCTGGCGAAAGGTGCGCCATCGGCGGGTGGGTCGCCGGCACAAGTAGAGGCGGCGGCGTTGTTGCTGTTGTTGTGTGGTGTTTGTTTTGTTCGGCTGTGTCGGCGAGCTGTGTTGCGGTGCGTGTGAATGGTGGTGCAAAAGTGCTGGCGTTGGGGCTGCGACTGCGACGGCGGCGAGCCGCGGGCGCGCCATTGATAGTGATGTTGTGAACAGCGGCTGTGTACGGTAGTGGTGTTGTTGTAGCACGACGTGCATCCGGGCCGGCGCGGAAAGCGCAGTTGCGGGCGGTTGCCCTTCGGTGCCAGCCATGTCGCGTGAGCGGCGGGTTGCTCTGGTGTCGACACGTGGTGCTCTGGGTTGTTGTGTGGTGCCCTTTGGCCGGTGGGGGTGGTTCGCGTGTGTCTCGTTCGCGCTCGGTGTCTGGTCGTGGTCGTGCTGCTCCCCCGTCTGTCGGCGGTTTCCGACGTCGTCTGTACGTTTTTGTTCGTTTGCGGCGTGCCTGCCGACGTCGTCCCGTCGCGACCTTTCAACCGAAAGTGTGGCGCCCGAAGGTGAACGAACGTAACCCTGACCTCGGCGCTTTACGCTGAGCCGAGCGAACCGAACCGAACCGAACCGAACCTGTGGTGTGGCGAGGTGAGCTCAGCCTGTGAGCCCCTAACGTCTACGTAAGGTAAGCTGTCCGGCTCACGCCTCACGTTTTGAACGCTTTTTTTAACCTACGTTTGACGCTTCTTAACCTAGCACTGACCCCTTAACCTAACGTGTAACCTAACCTAACCTAACCTAACC
>NW_026048396.1:0-10250 GCF_023864345.2 Schistocerca serialis cubense | reverse complement strand
GGGGGTCACGGGTGTCGGGGGTTGCCTTGGCAAGCTATTAGTTAATTTATCGGAGGTCAAAATGTTATCATATATGATAAGATATTAAATAGTATATAAGAGAATGAGAAAGCCAGAACTTCACAGTCACTTTCGAACCAGCGTACTGTACGCATCTTAAAGGTTCTTAAAAAGTACTGTCTTATCAGATGTATTATATAATAGTTGAATGAAATCTGGATCATTTATTGACAGGTATGTTGTTTTTTATTTTGTTTTAGTTTGGCTTGTACAATGGACGGTGCCAGTGGATCTTCCTCGACTCCACGATCGTTGCGTCCAAATATACTTCGTCAAACTGCTGTAAATGATGCTATTAATAATGTTCGAATGAACTACAGAGAACATAATGTTCACTTTGATTCAGATGAAGAAGACAGTTTAGTTGCCTTATTCTGTGAAGAACAACTTCCAGCTATTATATCTTGCGTTGATAATGTTCATGAATTCAAACTATCTGATTTATTTCGTGGTCGAAAGCCTCATATGATGTTACCTTTACATTATGATACACTTGATCAAAATTATATGTTTCAACGTACAAATCAAATTCTAACTAAAGAAATGTTTCCTTCTGATTCTGTATTCTATCATGCTTTTGACTGGTCAAAACATATTATGCGAAGATTTGATCACTTTCAACGTGCACTAAGATACTTTCCTCCAGATGAAATGCCATGGCAATTATGGCATCTCAGAAACAAAAATGTTGAATATAAAATAACAATCATTGCATCAAACTATCGTTGTACAAAATACAATACTAAACATATTTATTGTAAAGAACATACTCCATTATTACGTGCTCCACTGTTAGTGGGGGTGGTATGTCATGAATGTTATTTCAGATTTATTTTAAATAGTCATGATAATAATATAATTCAAAAAATGGAAAGTGCACATGCTGACAAAGATCAATCTCCACCTAACTTATGGAAATATACTACAGAAGCTCCAATTTCTGATTGTTATTCACTTGAAAATATGAATATTTTATGTAAAACTATTGATGATTATTGGACAACTCTTGATGCTATGTCTAATTCACTATTTTGTAACTATTGTTTAAAAGCTACATTTGGTGAACTTATTACAGGTCCAGGAACAAGAAAGTATTTCAAATCAATTGATAAATCAAAATGTGTTTAATATTTCAGATTATTATCAGATGGTAAAACAACTTATTACAAAAAGCCTGAACAAAGTGATATAAACAAGTTTTTCGGAATGGTCTATACTAGTTCTCCATCTGATTGTTCAGATTCTGAAAAAGAAGAACCTGGTGCAAATAAAATAGAACTTGAAGACAGACCAATAACTCCAGGAGCACATACAATTTCATCATCGGATGAAGAAGAATCTAAAATTGAACCTCCGAAAAGTAAGAAGAGAAAAATTAAAACTTCTCCAGAAAAGACATCAGAACCTGTATCTAAAAAAGCAAAAGAAGACGAAACTGATTCAATCACTATTGTTCATGGTAACGTATATAATATTATTCGCATTTTGTGCAAACTTGTTACTTTGTTTACTGATCACTCAGAATGCTTAAATACTTTGATTTCTTGTATAACAAATTTAAAAGGAAATGTAAGCCTTTGTCTAATGAAAATACTACAGGAAATATCAGAACAGACGACCCATTACAATCAGGAAAAGAACTGCTTGCCTACTATTATTCTAAAAATGACGAAACAGATTGGACACATTCTGTGTTCTCACAAAACCAATATAAAAACAATAGAAAAGTCTTTACATACTATTTACGACAATTTATTAAAAGAGAAAACAAACATTCCAACTTCTGTCTCATCTTCCTTGACAAAGCAGGAACAAACAGCGAACATATCCATACAATCCATACATGCCGAAGGCACCACGGATCATGTAGATGCTTCTTCAAACATACAATCCGTGATCGAATTGGGAGGGCTGAGTTCACCAAAGTCTTCTCGCCAGGAGACAGACGAGGACAATATAATCTCCTCAAGTATTTCAGTCAAAAACAGCAACGGATATACCACATCTTTATTCGTGGAGAATCCAAAGAAATACTTTATAGATTTACAAATTTTCGATGCGAAAAGAATTCCCAAATTAGAAAAGAACCTTTGGTACAAAGCACGGAAAAGGCAAGTACGTCTATATCTGGACTTGGAGAATCTGACGGAGAATCAGAAACTAGTAGAACCTCTACGCCAATTCATTATAGAAAGCCAAAATTACCTGGAGAATTTAGAAGCATCAGGTCACCAAATTACAAAAAACGATTTTCATTTCAAGAAATAATTCTTTTCATTCAAAATAATATCACATGTCCAATCAATAAAGCAAAAGTCTTAAAAGAATGGCGTTCTGAAATTTCCTTATGTACTCTGAGTGATAAAATATATTTGAATGCTATTGAACATGTACAAATTATGTTAACTACATATACATTATCTGAATTATATTCATATATTCAATTAGCTTCTAATGTATATTTTGAAGCTTTTCATATTCCTTTCAATGATTATTATTATTCAATTTCTCAAACTTTAATTATTATAAAAGACTTACTTGAATATCAATTTGGTAGTAATTGGGACTCTGTACATGAATTTATATGTATTTTATTTCATGTATTAAATAGAAGCAATGGAAAAAAGAATACTATTGAAATAGTTGGAGATCCAAATTCATTCAAATCAACTTTTGTAAGAATGATTGCAAGTGCACTTATTAATGCTGGATGGTGCAATAAAAATAATAAATTGTCTCAATTTGGACTTCAAGAATGTGCTAATAAACGTCTAATTATTATGGATGATCCTAATTTTGATGTTGGATCTATTGAACAATTAAAAACTATTTTCAGTGGTGATCCAACCAATATTCAAGTAAAACATAAAGAAGATTTTACTATATATAAAACTCCTGTTATTATTTGTGCAAATACTGAAATGTTCAAAGGTGATGTTTGGGATGTAAGGATGGAAAGATATAGATGGAAAAAATGGAATACTGTATTAAATAAACAACTCCATCCTTTAGCATTGTATCATTTATTTCAAGAATATAATTTGTTACAATAAAAAATGTACAATTTATTTATCTATTTTTACCAACCAATTCCAAATTCCTATAAGGAGAACGAGATCTAGAACGATCACGTTTTCTTTCCTTTTTACGTTTTTTCTCCTGCTCTTTAGCATCTTCACGTAATATTTCACCAGGCTCAGACTCTGGTTCAGTAACAACAACATATTTCTTACTAGTATTTTCTTTATACAAAGCAGCAGTTATCTTAGACATATTCAAAGCATTTGAATCAAATGAAATTCCAGTT
Source organism: Schistocerca serialis cubense (assembly GCF_023864345.2). Taxonomy (NCBI): domain Eukaryota; kingdom Metazoa; phylum Arthropoda; class Insecta; order Orthoptera; family Acrididae; genus Schistocerca; species Schistocerca serialis. Next base: position 6,883 of record NW_026048396.1, on the reverse strand, counting down.
AAAAAGAAATCATCTCTCATACCAGATACAGTACTACGAACATATATCTCATCAGAATGACTTAAACTACGTACTTGATTTGTATACGTTTCATAATTAGTACCAATTACAATATTAGTTGTCATATTTACAATCAATTTACAATTCACGTAACTATTAGTATCATTAGGAGCATTATTTGGCACAGGATTAATTCCAAGAGTAAAAGATGGCATAAGTGGACAATTATGATGATCATTCAATTTACCCATCAAAAATCCTTTCTCAATAGCTTGATCATAAGTAAATTCTTCAAGTCTCTTTTTAAATGATATAGGTTCCACTTGTTGCACAAAAGGCTTTACAGGAGCAGTATCTCCACCTACTTGCTGTTGCAAATTTGGATTTAAAACATTTGTACCAGTAGCATACTCATCATCAGCTAAAGCAAAGCCATGAATATGATTAACATTCTTAATAATACCCAACTTAGGCTTATACTGCCAATGAAACATTTCACTTGAATCCACAGCTCGACTAGCAATGCCTTGATGATATATATTAGTCAACATTGGATGTCCATAAGCAACAGAACCATAAATATTCTTCGACGTAGCCACAGCAGTACTATTAGGAATTATCCAAGAATCATAATTTGGCCAATTACGAGGAACAGACAAAGATGAACTATATGAAGTATTATCAGTCTCTCTCCCCACATAATACTACCCAAACCTGTACTACGTTTATCTACGCCACTAATTTCCATAGGCTTATCAGTTGTAGAATTTACAGTTACAGTCTCATGTGGTAAAGCTAAATTTCCTCCTTTATTATATATAATAAAAGGAACATGAGTAATACTAGCTGACCCAGAAATAGTACTTAATGTACTAAATGAAGCTTCTAATCCAACAACAGTTAATACAATTTCAATATGCTTAACATAAGCAAAAGGAGGTAATGATTGAAATTGACCTGGAGAAATAAATTGAGCCAAATGATTAGACATCCATTGAGCTCCTGATGTAACTAATCTACGAGCTCCTGCTGAAGTAGTATTAGGAGCAGAAACATCAAACCACTTATAACCATATCCCCAAGTAAAAAACAAATGACTATTAGTAAAATGAATGTCTCCACTTTTTATTTGATTAACACTCTTCCACAAAAAGAAATTTCCTGATTCACCTTTGCCACCACCACCACCAGCACCACCACTATTAGCACCAGAACGAAGAGCACCAGTCTGCATACCAGCTCCATCTTCAGCAGCTCCATGAATTACTTCAACATCCATATCTTGCGTACGTTGAGTATTAGATCGTTTAGATCGTAAATTATATCCAGAAGGTCCAGGCTGATCTTCAGCTGCAGTACGCTTACGTGATTGCTCTAAAGCATCCACTTCTTGATTTAAAGCAGCAATACTTTCCAAAACTTCACCAACTGCTGCTAATTCAGGATCAGTTAATTCTTCAGTAATATTACGACGATCTGAATTCAAAGATTCTTTAATAGCATTCTTCTTTTTTTCAGCAACTCGTCGATTAATAACGCGAATAGCAGACCACGAAATCTTATTTGTTTGACCTCCCTTAGTAGTCCACTGCTTATACCGAGGCATCACTAGAATTAAACTTATTTACAACCTTCTTATATACTATTTAATATCTTATCATATATGATAACATTTTGACCTCCGATAAATTAACTAATAGCTTGCCAAGGCAACCCCCGACACCCGTGACCCCCACTGTAGCCGTAGGCTGCACTTCGTGCACAGTGGGGGTCACGGGTGTCGGGGGTTGCCTTGGCAAGCTATTAGTTAATTTATCGGAGGTCAAAATGTTATCATATATGATAAGATATTAAATAGTATATAAGAAGGTTGTAAATAAGTTTAATTCTAGTGATGCCTCGGTATAAGCAGTGGACTACTAAGGGAGGTCAAACAAATAAGATTTCGTGGTCTGCTATTCGCGTTATTAATCGACGAGTTGCTGAAAAAAAGAAGAATGCTATTAAAGAATCTTTGAATTCAGATCGTCGTAATATTACTGAAGAATTAACTGATCCTGAATTAGCAGCAGTTGGTGAAGTTTTGGAAAGTATTGCTGCTTTAAATCAAGAAGTGGATGCTTTAGAGCAATCACGTAAGCGTACTGCAGCTGAAGATCAGCCTGGACCTTCTGGATATAATTTACGATCTAAACGATCTAATACTCAACGTACGCAAGATATGGATGTTGAAGTAATTCATGGAGCTGCTGAAGATGGAGCTGGTATGCAGACTGGTGCTCTTCGTTCTGGTGCTAATAGTGGTGGTGCTGGTGGTGGTGGTGGCAAAGGTGAATCAGGAAATTTCTTTTTGTGGAAGAGTGTTAATCAAATAAAAAGTGGAGACATTCATTTTACTAATAGTCATTTGTTTTTTACTTGGGGATATGGTTATAAGTGGTTTGATGTTTCTGCTCCTAATACTACTTCAGCAGGAGCTCGTAGATTAGTTACATCAGGAGCTCAATGGATGTCTAATCATTTGGCTCAATTTATTTCTCCAGGTCAATTTCAATCATTACCTCCTTTTGCTTATGTTAAGCATATTGAAATTGTATTAACTGTTGTTGGATTAGAAGCTTCATTTAGTACATTAAGTACTATTTCTGGGTCAGCTAGTATTACTCATGTTCCTTTTATTATATATAATAAAGGAGGAAATTTAGCTTTACCACATGAGACTGTAACTGTAAATTCTACAACTGATAAGCCTATGGAAATTAGTGGCGTAGATAAACGTAGTACAGGTTTGGGTAGTATTATGTGGGGAGAGACTGATAATACTTCATATAGTTCATCTTTGTCTGTTCCTCGTAATTGGCCAAATTATGATTCTTGGATAATTCCTAATAGTACTGCTGTGGCTACGTCGAAGAATATTTATGGTTCTGTTGCTTATGGACATCCAATGTTGACTAATATATATCATCAAGGCATTGCTAGTCGAGCTGTGGATTCAAGTGAAATGTTTCATTGGCAGTATAAGCCTAAGTTGGGTATTATTAAGAATGTTAATCATATTCATGGCTTTGCTTTAGCTGATGATGAGTATGCTACTGGTACAAATGTTTTAAATCCAAATTTGCAACAGCAAGTAGGTGGAGATACTGCTCCTGTAAAGCCTTTTGTGCAACAAGTGGAACCTATATCATTTAAAAAGAGACTTGAAGAATTTACTTATGATCAAGCTATTGAGAAAGGATTTTTGATGGGTAAATTGAATGATCATCATAATTGTCCACTTATGCCATCTTTTACTCTTGGAATTAATCCTGTGCCAAATAATGCTCCTAATGATACTAATAGTTACGTGAATTGTAAATTGATTGTAAATATGACAACTAATATTGTAATTGGTACTAATTATGAAACGTATACAAATCAAGTACGTAGTTTAAGTCATTCTGATGAGATATATGTTCGTAGTACTGTATCTGGTATGAGAGATGATTTCTTTTTAACTGGAATTTCATTTGATTCAAATGCTTTGAATATGTCTAAGATAACTGCTGCTTTGTATAAAGAAAATACTAGTAAGAAATATGTTGTTGTTACTGAACCAGAGTCTGAGCCTGGTGAAATATTACGTGAAGATGCTAAAGAGCAGGAGAAAAAACGTAAAAAGGAAAGAAAACGTGATCGTTCTAGATCTCGTTCTCCTTATAGGAATTTGGAATTGGTTGGTAAAAATAGATAAATAAATTGTACATTTTTTATTGTAACAAATTATATTCTTGAAATAAATGATACAATGCTAAAGGATGGAGTTGTTTATTTAATACAGTATTCCATTTTTTCCATCTATATCTTTCCATCCTTACATCCCAAACATCACCTTTGAACATTTCAGTATTTGCACAAATAATAACAGGAGTTTTATATATAGTAAAATCTTCTTTATGTTTTACTTGAATATTGGTTGGATCACCACTGAAAATAGTTTTTAATTGTTCAATAGATCCAACATCAAAATTAGGATCATCCATAATAATTAGACGTTTATTAGCACATTCTTGAAGTCCAAATTGAGACAATTTATTATTTTTATTGCACCATCCAGCATTAATAAGTGCACTTGCAATCATTCTTACAAAAGTTGATTTGAATGAATTTGGATCTCCAACTATTTCAATAGTATTCTTTTTTCCATTGCTTCTATTTAATACATGAAATAAAATACATATAAATTCATGTACAGAGTCCCAATTACTACCAAATTGATATTCAAGTAAGTCTTTTATAATAATTAAAGTTTGAGAAATTGAATAATAATAATCATTGAAAGGAATATGAAAAGCTTCAAAATATACATTAGAAGCTAATTGAATATATGAATATAATTCAGATAATGTATATGTAGTTAACATAATTTGTACATGTTCAATAGCATTCAAATATATTTTATCACTCAGAGTACATAAGGAAATTTCAGAACGCCATTCTTTTAAGACTTTTGCTTTATTGATTGGACATGTGATATTATTTTGAATGAAAAGAATTATTTCTTGAAATGAAAATCGTTTTTTGTAATTTGGTGACCTGATGCTTCTAAATTCTCCAGGTAATTTTGGCTTTCTATAATGAATTGGCGTAGAGGTTCTACTAGTTTCTGATTCTCCGTCAGATTCTCCAAGTCCAGATATAGACGTACTTGCCTTTTCCGTGCTTTGTACCAAAGGTTCTTTTCTAATTTGGGAATTCTTTTCGCATCGAAAATTTGTAAATCTATAAAGTATTTCTTTGGATTCTCCACGAATAAAGATGTGGTATATCCGTTGCTGTTTTTGACTGAAATACTTGAGGAGAGATTATATTGTCCTCGTCTGTCTCCTGGCGAGAAGACTTTGGTGAACTCAGCCCTCCCAATTCGATCACGGATTGTATGTTTGAAGAAGCATCTACATGATCCGTGGTGCCTTCGGCATGTATGGATTGTATGGATATGTTCGCTGTTTGTTCCTGCTTTGTCAAGGAAGATGAGACAGAAGTTGGAATGTTTGTTTTCTCTTTTAATAAATTGTCGTAAATAGTATGTAAAGACTTTTCTATTGTTTTTATATTGGTTTTGTGAGAACACAGAATGTGTCCAATCTGTTTCGTCATTTTTAGAATAATAGTAGGCAAGCAGTTCTTTTCCTGATTGTAATGGGTCGTCTGTTCTGATATTTCCTGTAGTATTTTCATTAGACAAAGGCTTACATTTCCTTTTAAATTTGTTATACAAGAAATCAAAGTATTTAAGCATTCTGAGTGATCAGTAAACAAAGTAACAAGTTTGCACAAAATGCGAATAATATTATATACGTTACCATGAACAATAGTGATTGAATCAGTTTCGTCTTCTTTTGCTTTTTTAGATACAGGTTCTGATGTCTTTTCTGGAGAAGTTTTAATTTTTCTCTTCTTACTTTTCGGAGGTTCAATTTTAGATTCTTCTTCATCCGATGATGAAATTGTATGTGCTCCTGGAGTTATTGGTCTGTCTTCAAGTTCTATTTTATTTGCACCAGGTTCTTCTTTTTCAGAATCTGAACAATCAGATGGAGAACTAGTATAGACCATTCCGAAAAACTTGTTTATATCACTTTGTTCAGGCTTTTTGTAATAAGTTGTTTTACCATCTGATAATAATCTGAAATATTAAACACATTTTGATTTATCAATTGATTTGAAATACTTTCTTGTTCCTGGACCTGTAATAAGTTCACCAAATGTAGCTTTTAAACAATAGTTACAAAATAGTGAATTAGACATAGCATCAAGAGTTGTCCAATAATCATCAATAGTTTTACATAAAATATTCATATTTTCAAGTGAATAACAATCAGAAATTGGAGCTTCTGTAGTATATTTCCATAAGTTAGGTGGAGATTGATCTTTGTCAGCATGTGCACTTTCCATTTTTTGAATTATATTATTATCATGACTATTTAAAATAAATCTGAAATAACATTCATGACATACCACCCCCACTAACAGTGGAGCACGTAATAATGGAGTATGTTCTTTACAATAAATATGTTTAGTATTGTATTTTGTACAACGATAGTTTGATGCAATGATTGTTATTTTATATTCAACATTTTTGTTTCTGAGATGCCATAATTGCCATGGCATTTCATCTGGAGGAAAGTATCTTAGTGCACGTTGAAAGTGATCAAATCTTCGCATAATATGTTTTGACCAGTCAAAAGCATGATAGAATACAGAATCAGAAGGAAACATTTCTTTAGTTAGAATTTGATTTGTACGTTGAAACATATAATTTTGATCAAGTGTATCATAATGTAAAGGTAACATCATATGAGGCTTTCGACCACGAAATAAATCAGATAGTTTGAATTCATGAACATTATCAACGCAAGATATAATAGCTGGAAGTTGTTCTTCACAGAATAAGGCAACTAAACTGTCTTCTTCATCTGAATCAAAGTGAACATTATGTTCTCTGTAGTTCATTCGAACATTATTAATAGCATCATTTACAGCAGTTTGACGAAGTATATTTGGACGCAACGATCGTGGAGTCGAGGAAGATCCACTGGCACCGTCCATTGTACAAGCCAAACTAAAACAAAATAAAAAACAACATACCTGTCAATAAATGATCCAGATTTCATTCAACTATTATATAATACATCTGATAAGACAGTACTTTTTAAGAACCTTTAAGATGCGTACAGTACGCTGGTTCGAAAGTGACTGTGAAGTTCTGGCTTTCTCATTCTCTTATATACTATTTAATATCTTATCATATATGATAACATTTTGACCTCCGATAAATTAACTAATAGCTTGCCAAGGCAACCCCCGACACCCGTGACCCCCACTGTAGCACGTAGGC
>NW_026048395.1:0-10255 GCF_023864345.2 Schistocerca serialis cubense | reverse complement strand
AGCTTGCCAAGGCAACCCCCCGACACCCGTGACCCCCACTGTAGCACGTAAGGCTGCACTTCGCTGCACAGTGGGGGTCACGGGTGTCGGGGGTTGCCTTGGCAAGCTATTAGTTAATTTATCGGAGGTCAAAATGTTATCATATATGATAAGATATTAAATAGTATATAAGAGAATGAGAAAGCCAGAACTTCACAGTCACTTTCGAACCAGCGTACTGTACGCATCTTAAAGGTTCTTAAAAAGTACTGTCTTATCAGATGTATTATATAATAGTTGAATGAAATCTGGATCATTTATTGACAGGTATGTTGTTTTTTATTTTGTTTTAGTTTGGCTTGTACAATGGACGGTGCCAGTGGATCTTCCTCGACTCCACGATCGTTGCGTCCAAATATACTTCGTCAAACTGCTGTAAATGATGCTATTAATAATGTTCGAATGAACTACAGAGAACATAATGTTCACTTTGATTCAGATGAAGAAGACAGTTTAGTTGCCTTATTCTGTGAAGAACAACTTCCAGCTATTATATCTTGCGTTGATAATGTTCATGAATTCAAACTATCTGATTTATTTCGTGGTCGAAAGCCTCATATGATGTTACCTTTACATTATGATACACTTGATCAAAATTATATGTTTCAACGTACAAATCAAATTCTAACTAAAGAAATGTTTCCTTCTGATTCTGTATTCTATCATGCTTTTGACTGGTCAAAACATATTATGCGAAGATTTGATCACTTTCAACGTGCACTAAGATACTTTCCTCCAGATGAAATGCCATGGCAATTATGGCATCTCAGAAACAAAAATGTTGAATATAAAATAACAATCATTGCATCAAACTATCGTTGTACAAAATACAATACTAAACATATTTATTGTAAAGAACATACTCCATTATTACGTGCTCCACTGTTAGTGGGGGTGGTATGTCATGAATGTTATTTCAGATTTATTTTAAATAGTCATGATAATAATATAATTCAAAAAATGGAAAGTGCACATGCTGACAAAGATCAATCTCCACCTAACTTATGGAAATATACTACAGAAGCTCCAATTTCTGATTGTTATTCACTTGAAAATATGAATATTTTATGTAAAACTATTGATGATTATTGGACAACTCTTGATGCTATGTCTAATTCACTATTTTGTAACTATTGTTTAAAAGCTACATTTGGTGAACTTATTACAGGTCCAGGAACAAGAAAGTATTTCAAATCAATTGATAAATCAAAATGTGTTTAATATTTCAGATTATTATCAGATGGTAAAACAACTTATTACAAAAAGCCTGAACAAAGTGATATAAACAAGTTTTTCGGAATGGTCTATACTAGTTCTCCATCTGATTGTTCAGATTCTGAAAAAGAAGAACCTGGTGCAAATAAAATAGAACTTGAAGACAGACCAATAACTCCAGGAGCACATACAATTTCATCATCGGATGAAGAAGAATCTAAAATTGAACCTCCGAAAAGTAAGAAGAGAAAAATTAAAACTTCTCCAGAAAAGACATCAGAACCTGTATCTAAAAAAGCAAAAGAAGACGAAACTGATTCAATCACTATTGTTCATGGTAACGTATATAATATTATTCGCATTTTGTGCAAACTTGTTACTTTGTTTACTGATCACTCAGAATGCTTAAATACTTTGATTTCTTGTATAACAAATTTAAAAGGAAATGTAAGCCTTTGTCTAATGAAAATACTACAGGAAATATCAGAACAGACGACCCATTACAATCAGGAAAAGAACTGCTTGCCTACTATTATTCTAAAAATGACGAAACAGATTGGACACATTCTGTGTTCTCACAAAACCAATATAAAAACAATAGAAAAGTCTTTACATACTATTTACGACAATTTATTAAAAGAGAAAACAAACATTCCAACTTCTGTCTCATCTTCCTTGACAAAGCAGGAACAAACAGCGAACATATCCATACAATCCATACATGCCGAAGGCACCACGGATCATGTAGATGCTTCTTCAAACATACAATCCGTGATCGAATTGGGAGGGCTGAGTTCACCAAAGTCTTCTCGCCAGGAGACAGACGAGGACAATATAATCTCCTCAAGTATTTCAGTCAAAAACAGCAACGGATATACCACATCTTTATTCGTGGAGAATCCAAAGAAATACTTTATAGATTTACAAATTTTCGATGCGAAAAGAATTCCCAAATTAGAAAAGAACCTTTGGTACAAAGCACGGAAAAGGCAAGTACGTCTATATCTGGACTTGGAGAATCTGACGGAGAATCAGAAACTAGTAGAACCTCTACGCCAATTCATTATAGAAAGCCAAAATTACCTGGAGAATTTAGAAGCATCAGGTCACCAAATTACAAAAAACGATTTTCATTTCAAGAAATAATTCTTTTCATTCAAAATAATATCACATGTCCAATCAATAAAGCAAAAGTCTTAAAAGAATGGCGTTCTGAAATTTCCTTATGTACTCTGAGTGATAAAATATATTTGAATGCTATTGAACATGTACAAATTATGTTAACTACATATACATTATCTGAATTATATTCATATATTCAATTAGCTTCTAATGTATATTTTGAAGCTTTTCATATTCCTTTCAATGATTATTATTATTCAATTTCTCAAACTTTAATTATTATAAAAGACTTACTTGAATATCAATTTGGTAGTAATTGGGACTCTGTACATGAATTTATATGTATTTTATTTCATGTATTAAATAGAAGCAATGGAAAAAAGAATACTATTGAAATAGTTGGAGATCCAAATTCATTCAAATCAACTTTTGTAAGAATGATTGCAAGTGCACTTATTAATGCTGGATGGTGCAATAAAAATAATAAATTGTCTCAATTTGGACTTCAAGAATGTGCTAATAAACGTCTAATTATTATGGATGATCCTAATTTTGATGTTGGATCTATTGAACAATTAAAAACTATTTTCAGTGGTGATCCAACCAATATTCAAGTAAAACATAAAGAAGATTTTACTATATATAAAACTCCTGTTATTATTTGTGCAAATACTGAAATGTTCAAAGGTGATGTTTGGGATGTAAGGATGGAAAGATATAGATGGAAAAAATGGAATACTGTATTAAATAAACAACTCCATCCTTTAGCATTGTATCATTTATTTCAAGAATATAATTTGTTACAATAAAAAATGTACAATTTATTTATCTATTTTTACCAACCAATTCCAAATTCCTATAAGGAGAACGAGATCTAGAACGATCACGTTTTCTTTCCTTTTTACGTTTTTTCTCCTGCTCTTTAGCATCTTCACGTAATATTTCACCAGGCTCAGACTCTGGTTCAGTAACAACAACATATTTCTTACTAGTATTTTCTTTATACAAAGCAGCAGTTATCTTAGACATATTCAAAGCATTTGAATCAAATGAAATTCCAGTTAAAAAGAAATCATCTCTCATACCAGATACAGTACTACGAACATATATCTCATCAGAATGACTTAAACTACGTACTTGATTTGTATACGTTTCATAATTAGTACCAATTACAATATTAGTTGTCATATTTACAATCAATTTACAATTCACGTAACTATTAGTATCATTAGGAGCATTATTTGGCACAGGATTAATTCCAAGAGTAAAAGATGGCATAAGTGGACAATTATGATGATCATTCAATTTACCCATCAAAAATCCTTTCTCAATAGCTTGATCATAAGTAAATTCTTCAAGTCTCTTTTTAAATGATATAGGTTCCACTTGTTGCACAAAAGGCTTTACAGGAGCAGTATCTCCACCTACTTGCTGTTGCAAATTTGGATTTAAAACATTTGTACCAGTAGCATACTCATCATCAGCTAAAGCAAAGCCATGAATATGATTAACATTCTTAATAATACCCAACTTAGGCTTATACTGCCAATGAAACATTTCACTTGAATCCACAGCTCGACTAGCAATGCCTTGATGATATATATTAGTCAACATTGGATGTCCATAAGCAACAGAACCATAAATATTCTTCGACGTAGCCACAGCAGTACTATTAGGAATTATCCAAGAATCATAATTTGGCCAATTACGAGGAACAGACAAAGATGAACTATATGAAGTATTATCAGTCTCTCCCCACATAATACTACCCAAACCTGTACTACGTTTATCTACGCCACTAATTTCCATAGGCTTATCAGTTGTAGAATTTACAGTTACAGTCTCATGTGGTAAAGCTAAATTTCCTCCTTTATTATATATAATAAAAGGAACATGAGTAATACTAGCTGACCCAGAAATAGTACTTAATGTACTAAATGAAGCTTCTAATCCAACAACAGTTAATACAATTTCAATATGCTTAACATAAGCAAAAGGAGGTAATGATTGAAATTGACCTGGAGAAATAAATTGAGCCAAATGATTAGACATCCATTGAGCTCCTGATGTAACTAATCTACGAGCTCCTGCTGAAGTAGTATTAGGAGCAGAAACATCAAACCACTTATAACCATATCCCCAAGTAAAAAACAAATGACTATTAGTAAAATGAATGTCTCCACTTTTTATTTGATTAACACTCTTCCACAAAAAGAAATTTCCTGATTCACCTTTGCCACCACCACCACCAGCACACCACCACTATTAGCACCAGAACGAAGAGCACCAGTCTGCATACCAGCTCCATCTTCAGCAGCTCCATGAATTACTTCAACATCCATATCTTGCGTACGTTGAGTATTAGATCGTTTAGATCGTAAATTATATCCAGAAGGTCCAGGCTGATCTTCAGCTGCAGTACGCTTACGTGATTGCTCTAAAGCATCCACTTCTTGATTTAAAGCAGCAATACTTTCCAAAACTTCACCAACTGCTGCTAATTCAGGATCAGTTAATTCTTCAGTAATATTACGACGATCTGAATTCAAAGATTCTTTAATAGCATTCTTCTTTTTTTCAGCAACTCGTCGATTAATAACGCGAATAGCAGACCACGAAATCTTATTTGTTTGACCTCCCTTAGTAGTCCACTGCTTATACCGAGGCATCACTAGAATTAAACTTATTTACAACCTTCTTATATACTATTTAATATCTTATCATATATGATAACATTTTGACCTCCGATAAATTAACTAATAGCTTGCCAAGGCAACCCCCGACACCCGTGACCCCCACTGTAGCCGTAGGCTGCACTTCGTGCACAGTGGGGGTCACGGGTGTCGGGGGTTGCCTTGGCAAGCTTTAGTTAATTTATCGGAGGTCAAAATGTTATCATATATGATAAGATATTAAATAGTATATAAGAGAATGAGAAAGCCAGAACTTCACAGTCACTTTCGAACCAGCGTACTGTACGCATCTTAAAGGTTCTTAAAAAGTACTGTCTTATCAGATGTATTATATAATAGTTGAATGAAATCTGGATCATTTATTGACAGGTATGTTGTTTTTTATTTTGTTTTAGTTTGGCTTGTACAATGGACGGTGCCAGTGGATCTTCCTCGACTCCACGATCGTTGCGTCCAAATATACTTCGTCAAACTGCTGTAAATGATGCTATTAATAATGTTCGAATGAACTACAGAGAACATAATGTTCACTTTGATTCAGATGAAGAAGACAGTTTAGTTGCCTTATTCTGTGAAGAACAACTTCCAGCTATTATATCTTGCGTTGATAATGTTCATGAATTCAAACTATCTGATTTATTTCGTGGTCGAAAGCCTCATATGATGTTACCTTTACATTATGATACACTTGATCAAAATTATATGTTTCAACGTACAAATCAAATTCTAACTAAAGAAATGTTTCCTTCTGATTCTGTATTCTATCATGCTTTTGACTGGTCAAAACATATTATGCGAAGATTTGATCACTTTCAACGTGCACTAAGATACTTTCCTCCAGATGAAATGCCATGGCAATTATGGCATCTCAGAAACAAAAATGTTGAATATAAAATAACAATCATTGCATCAAACTATCGTTGTACAAAATACAATACTAAACATATTTATTGTAAAGAACATACTCCATTATTACGTGCTCCACTGTTAGTGGGGGTGGTATGTCATGAATGTTATTTCAGATTTATTTTAAATAGTCATGATAATAATATAATTCAAAAAATGGAAAGTGCACATGCTGACAAAGATCAATCTCCACCTAACTTATGGAAATATACTACAGAAGCTCCAATTTCTGATTGTTATTCACTTGAAAATATGAATATTTTATGTAAAACTATTGATGATTATTGGACAACTCTTGATGCTATGTCTAATTCACTATTTTGTAACTATTGTTTAAAAGCTACATTTGGTGAACTTATTACAGGTCCAGGAACAAGAAAGTATTTCAAATCAATTGATAAATCAAAATGTGTTTAATATTTCAGATTATTATCAGATGGTAAAACAACTTATTACAAAAAGCCTGAACAAAGTGATATAAACAAGTTTTTCGGAATGGTCTATACTAGTTCTCCATCTGATTGTTCAGATTCTGAAAAAGAAGAACCTGGTGCAAATAAAATAGAACTTGAAGACAGACCAATAACTCCAGGAGCACATACAATTTCATCATCGGATGAAGAAGAATCTAAAATTGAACCTCCGAAAAGTAAGAAGAGAAAAATTAAAACTTCTCCAGAAAAGACATCAGAACCTGTATCTAAAAAAGCAAAAGAAGACGAAACTGATTCAATCACTATTGTTCATGGTAACGTATATAATATTATTCGCATTTTGTGCAAACTTGTTACTTTGTTTACTGATCACTCAGAATGCTTAAATACTTTGATTTCTTGTATAACAAATTTAAAAGGAAATGTAAGCCTTTGTCTAATGAAAATACTACAGGAAATATCAGAACAGACGACCCATTACAATCAGGAAAAGAACTGCTTGCCTACTATTATTCTAAAAATGACGAAACAGATTGGACACATTCTGTGTTCTCACAAAACCAATATAAAAACAATAGAAAAGTCTTTACATACTATTTACGACAATTTATTAAAAGAGAAAACAAACATTCCAACTTCTGTCTCATCTTCCTTGACAAAGCAGGAACAAACAGCGAACATATCCATACAATCCATACATGCCGAAGGCACCACGGATCATGTAGATGCTTCTTCAAACATACAATCCGTGATCGAATTGGGAGGGCTGAGTTCACCAAAGTCTTCTCGCCAGGAGACAGACGAGGACAATATAATCTCCTCAAGTATTTCAGTCAAAAACAGCAACGGATATACCACATCTTTATTCGTGGAGAATCCAAAGAAATACTTTATAGATTTACAAATTTTCGATGCGAAAAGAATTCCCAAATTAGAAAAGAACCTTTGGTACAAAGCACGGAAAAGGCAAGTACGTCTATATCTGGACTTGGAGAATCTGACGGAGAATCAGAAACTAGTAGAACCTCTACGCCAATTCATTATAGAAAGCCAAAATTACCTGGAGAATTTAGAAGCATCAGGTCACCAAATTACAAAAAACGATTTTCATTTCAAGAAATAATTCTTTTCATTCAAAATAATATCACATGTCCAATCAATAAAGCAAAAGTCTTAAAAGAATGGCGTTCTGAAATTTCCTTATGTACTCTGAGTGATAAAATATATTTGAATGCTATTGAACATGTACAAATTATGTTAACTACATATACATTATCTGAATTATATTCATATATTCAATTAGCTTCTAATGTATATTTTGAAGCTTTTCATATTCCTTTCAATGATTATTATTATTCAATTTCTCAAACTTTAATTATTATAAAAGACTTACTTGAATATCAATTTGGTAGTAATTGGGACTCTGTACATGAATTTATATGTATTTTATTTCATGTATTAAATAGAAGCAATGGAAAAAAGAATACTATTGAAATAGTTGGAGATCCAAATTCATTCAAATCAACTTTTGTAAGAATGATTGCAAGTGCACTTATTAATGCTGGATGGTGCAATAAAAATAATAAATTGTCTCAATTTGGACTTCAAGAATGTGCTAATAAACGTCTAATTATTATGGATGATCCTAATTTTGATGTTGGATCTATTGAACAATTAAAAACTATTTTCAGTGGTGATCCAACCAATATTCAAGTAAAACATAAAGAAGATTTTACTATATATAAAACTCCTGTTATTATTTGTGCAAATACTGAAATGTTCAAAGGTGATGTTTGGGATGTAAGGATGGAAAGATATAGATGGAAAAAATGGAATACTGTATTAAATAAACAACTCCATCCTTTAGCATTGTATCATTTATTTCAAGAATATAATTTGTTACAATAAAAAATGTACAATTTATTTATCTATTTTTACCAACCAATTCCAAATTCCTATAAGGAGAACGAGATCTAGAACGATCACGTTTTCTTTCCTTTTTACGTTTTTTCTCCTGCTCTTTAGCATCTTCACGTAATATTTCACCAGGCTCAGACTCTGGTTCAGTAACAACAACATATTTCTTACTAGTATTTTCTTTATACAAAGCAGCAGTTATCTTAGACATATTCAAAGCATTTGAATCAAATGAAATTCCAGTTAAAAAGAAATCATCTCTCATACCAGATACAGTACTACGAACATATATCTCATCAGAATGACTTAAACTACGTACTTGATTTGTATACGTTTCATAATTAGTACCAATTACAATATTAGTTGTCATATTTACAATCAATTTACAATTCACGTAACTATTAGTATCATTAGGAGCATTATTTGGCACAGGATTAATTCCAAGAGTAAAAGATGGCATAAGTGGACAATTATGATGATCATTCAATTTACCCATCAAAAATCCTTTCTCAATAGCTTGATCATAAGTAAATTCTTCAAGTCTCTTTTTAAATGATATAGGTTCCACTTGTTGCACAAAAGGCTTTACAGGAGCAGTATCTCCACCTACTTGCTGTTGCAAATTTGGATTTAAAACATTTGTACCAGTAGCATACTCATCATCAGCTAAAGCAAAGCCATGAATATGATTAACATTCTTAATAATACCCAACTTAGGCTTATACTGCCAATGAAACATTTCACTTGAATCCACAGCTCGACTAGCAATGCCTTGATGATATATATTAGTCAACATTGGATGTCCATAAGCAACAGAACCATAAATATTCTTCGACGTAGCCACAGCAGTACTATTAGGAATTATCCAAGAATCATAATTTGGCCAATTACGAGGAACAGACAAAGATGAACTATATGAAGTATTATCAGTCTCTCCCCACATAATACTACCCAAACCTGTACTACGTTTATCTACGCCACTAATTTCCATAGGCTTATCAGTTGTAGAATTTACAGTTACAGTCTCATGTGGTAAAGCTAAATTTCCTCCTTTATTATATATAATAAAAGGAACATGAGTAATACTAGCTGACCCAGAAATAGTACTTAATGTACTAAATGAAGCTTCTAATCCAACAACAGTTAATACAATTTCAATATGCTTAACATAAGCAAAAGGAGGTAATGATTGAAATTGACCTGGAGAAATAAATTGAGCCAAATGATTAGACATCCATTGAGCTCCTGATGTAACTAATCTACGAGCTCCTGCTGAAGTAGTATTAGGAGCAGAAACATCAAACCACTTATAACCATATCCCCAAGTAAAAAACAAATGACTATTAGTAAAATGAATGTCTCCACTTTTTATTTGATTAACACTCTTCCACAAAAAGAAATTTCCTGATTCACCTTTGCCACCACCACCACCAGCACCACCACTATTAGCACCAGAACGAAGAGCACCAGTCTGCATACCAGCTCCATCTTCAGCAGCTCCATGAATTACTTCAACATCCATATCTTGCGTACGTTGAGTATTAGATCGTTTAGATCGTAAATTATATCCAGAAGGTCCAGGCTGATCTTCAGCTGCAGTACGCTTACGTGATTGCTCTAAAGCATCCACTTCTTGATTTAAAGCAGCAATACTTTCCAAAACTTCACCAACTGCTGCTAATTCAGGATCAGTTAATTCTTCAGTAATATTACGACGATCTGAATTCAAAGATTCTTTAATAGCATTCTTCTTTTTTTCAGCAACTCGTCGATTAATAACGCGAATAGCAGACCACGAAATCTTATTTGTTTGACCTCCCTTAGTAGTCCACTGCTTATACCGAGGCATCACTAGAATTAAACTTATTTACAACCTTCTTATATACTATTTAATATCTTATCATATATGATAACATTTTGACCTCCGAT
>NW_026048394.1:0-10274 GCF_023864345.2 Schistocerca serialis cubense | reverse complement strand
CCCCCACTGTGCACGAAGTGCAGCCTACGGCTACAGTGGGGGTCACGGGTGTCGGGGGTTGCCTTGGCAAGCTATTAGTTAATTTATCGGAGGTCAAAATGTTATCATATATGATAAGATATTAAATAGTATATAAGAAGGTTGTAAATAAGTTTAATTCTAGTGATGCCTCGGTATAAGCAGTGGACTACTAAGGGAGGTCAAACAAATAAGATTTCGTGGTCTGCTATTCGCGTTATTAATCGACGAGTTGCTGAAAAAAAGAAGAATGCTATTAAAGAATCTTTGAATTCAGATCGTCGTAATATTACTGAAGAATTAACTGATCCTGAATTAGCAGCAGTTGGTGAAGTTTTGGAAAGTATTGCTGCTTTAAATCAAGAAGTGGATGCTTTAGAGCAATCACGTAAGCGTACTGCAGCTGAAGATCAGCCTGGACCTTCTGGATATAATTTACGATCTAAACGATCTAATACTCAACGTACGCAAGATATGGATGTTGAAGTAATTCATGGAGCTGCTGAAGATGGAGCTGGTATGCAGACTGGTGCTCTTCGTTCTGGTGCTAATAGTGGTGGTGCTGGTGGTGGTGGTGGCAAAGGTGAATCAGGAAATTTCTTTTTGTGGAAGAGTGTTAATCAAATAAAAAGTGGAGACATTCATTTTACTAATAGTCATTTGTTTTTTACTTGGGGATATGGTTATAAGTGGTTTGATGTTTCTGCTCCTAATACTACTTCAGCAGGAGCTCGTAGATTAGTTACATCAGGAGCTCAATGGATGTCTAATCATTTGGCTCAATTTATTTCTCCAGGTCAATTTCAATCATTACCTCCTTTTGCTTATGTTAAGCATATTGAAATTGTATTAACTGTTGTTGGATTAGAAGCTTCATTTAGTACATTAAGTACTATTTCTGGGTCAGCTAGTATTACTCATGTTCCTTTTATTATATATAATAAAGGAGGAAATTTAGCTTTACCACATGAGACTGTAACTGTAAATTCTACAACTGATAAGCCTATGGAAATTAGTGGCGTAGATAAACGTAGTACAGGTTTGGGTAGTATTATGTGGGGAGAGACTGATAATACTTCATATAGTTCATCTTTGTCTGTTCCTCGTAATTGGCCAAATTATGATTCTTGGATAATTCCTAATAGTACTGCTGTGGCTACGTCGAAGAATATTTATGGTTCTGTTGCTTATGGACATCCAATGTTGACTAATATATATCATCAAGGCATTGCTAGTCGAGCTGTGGATTCAAGTGAAATGTTTCATTGGCAGTATAAGCCTAAGTTGGGTATTATTAAGAATGTTAATCATATTCATGGCTTTGCTTTAGCTGATGATGAGTATGCTACTGGTACAAATGTTTTAAATCCAAATTTGCAACAGCAAGTAGGTGGAGATACTGCTCCTGTAAAGCCTTTTGTGCAACAAGTGGAACCTATATCATTTAAAAAGAGACTTGAAGAATTTACTTATGATCAAGCTATTGAGAAAGGATTTTTGATGGGTAAATTGAATGATCATCATAATTGTCCACTTATGCCATCTTTTACTCTTGGAATTAATCCTGTGCCAAATAATGCTCCTAATGATACTAATAGTTACGTGAATTGTAAATTGATTGTAAATATGACAACTAATATTGTAATTGGTACTAATTATGAAACGTATACAAATCAAGTACGTAGTTTAAGTCATTCTGATGAGATATATGTTCGTAGTACTGTATCTGGTATGAGAGATGATTTCTTTTTAACTGGAATTTCATTTGATTCAAATGCTTTGAATATGTCTAAGATAACTGCTGCTTTGTATAAAGAAAATACTAGTAAGAAATATGTTGTTGTTACTGAACCAGAGTCTGAGCCTGGTGAAATATTACGTGAAGATGCTAAAGAGCAGGAGAAAAAACGTAAAAAGGAAAGAAAACGTGATCGTTCTAGATCTCGTTCTCCTTATAGGAATTTGGAATTGGTTGGTAAAAATAGATAAATAAATTGTACATTTTTTATTGTAACAAATTATATTCTTGAAATAAATGATACAATGCTAAAGGATGGAGTTGTTTATTTAATACAGTATTCCATTTTTTCCATCTATATCTTTCCATCCTTACATCCCAAACATCACCTTTGAACATTTCAGTATTTGCACAAATAATAACAGGAGTTTTATATATAGTAAAATCTTCTTTATGTTTTACTTGAATATTGGTTGGATCACCACTGAAAATAGTTTTTAATTGTTCAATAGATCCAACATCAAAATTAGGATCATCCATAATAATTAGACGTTTATTAGCACATTCTTGAAGTCCAAATTGAGACAATTTATTATTTTTATTGCACCATCCAGCATTAATAAGTGCACTTGCAATCATTCTTACAAAAGTTGATTTGAATGAATTTGGATCTCCAACTATTTCAATAGTATTCTTTTTTCCATTGCTTCTATTTAATACATGAAATAAAATACATATAAATTCATGTACAGAGTCCCAATTACTACCAAATTGATATTCAAGTAAGTCTTTTATAATAATTAAAGTTTGAGAAATTGAATAATAATAATCATTGAAAGGAATATGAAAAGCTTCAAAATATACATTAGAAGCTAATTGAATATATGAATATAATTCAGATAATGTATATGTAGTTAACATAATTTGTACATGTTCAATAGCATTCAAATATATTTTATCACTCAGAGTACATAAGGAAATTTCAGAACGCCATTCTTTTAAGACTTTTGCTTTATTGATTGGACATGTGATATTATTTTGAATGAAAAGAATTATTTCTTGAAATGAAAATCGTTTTTTGTAATTTGGTGACCTGATGCTTCTAAATTCTCCAGGTAATTTTGGCTTTCTATAATGAATTGGCGTAGAGGTTCTACTAGTTTCTGATTCTCCGTCAGATTCTCCAAGTCCAGATATAGACGTACTTGCCTTTTCCGTGCTTTGTACCAAAGGTTCTTTTCTAATTTGGGAATTCTTTTCGCATCGAAAATTTGTAAATCTATAAAGTATTTCTTTGGATTCTCCACGAATAAAGATGTGGTATATCCGTTGCTGTTTTTGACTGAAATACTTGAGGAGATTATATTGTCCTCGTCTGTCTCCTGGCGAGAAGACTTTGGTGAACTCAGCCCTCCCAATTCGATCACGGATTGTATGTTTGAAGAAGCATCTACATGATCCGTGGTGCCTTCGGCATGTATGGATTGTATGGATATGTTCGCTGTTTGTTCCTGCTTTGTCAAGGAAGATGAGACAGAAGTTGGAATGTTTGTTTTCTCTTTTAATAAATTGTCGTAAATAGTATGTAAAGACTTTTCTATTGTTTTTATATTGGTTTTGTGAGAACACAGAATGTGTCCAATCTGTTTCGTCATTTTTAGAATAATAGTAGGCAAGCAGTTCTTTTCCTGATTGTAATGGGTCGTCTGTTCTGATATTTCCTGTAGTATTTTCATTAGACAAAGGCTTACATTTCCTTTTAAATTTGTTATACAAGAAATCAAAGTATTTAAGCATTCTGAGTGATCAGTAAACAAAGTAACAAGTTTGCACAAAATGCGAATAATATTATATACGTTACCATGAACAATAGTGATTGAATCAGTTTCGTCTTCTTTTGCTTTTTTAGATACAGGTTCTGATGTCTTTTCTGGAGAAGTTTTAATTTTTCTCTTCTTACTTTTCGGAGGTTCAATTTTAGATTCTTCTTCATCCGATGATGAAATTGTATGTGCTCCTGGAGTTATTGGTCTGTCTTCAAGTTCTATTTTATTTGCACCAGGTTCTTCTTTTTCAGAATCTGAACAATCAGATGGAGAACTAGTATAGACCATTCCGAAAAACTTGTTTATATCACTTTGTTCAGGCTTTTTGTAATAAGTTGTTTTACCATCTGATAATAATCTGAAATATTAAACACATTTTGATTTATCAATTGATTTGAAATACTTTCTTGTTCCTGGACCTGTAATAAGTTCACCAAATGTAGCTTTTAAACAATAGTTACAAAATAGTGAATTAGACATAGCATCAAGAGTTGTCCAATAATCATCAATAGTTTTACATAAAATATTCATATTTTCAAGTGAATAACAATCAGAAATTGGAGCTTCTGTAGTATATTTCCATAAGTTAGGTGGAGATTGATCTTTGTCAGCATGTGCACTTTCCATTTTTTGAATTATATTATTATCATGACTATTTAAAATAAATCTGAAATAACATTCATGACATACCACCCCCACTAACAGTGGAGCACGTAATAATGGAGTATGTTCTTTACAATAAATATGTTTAGTATTGTATTTTGTACAACGATAGTTTGATGCAATGATTGTTATTTTATATTCAACATTTTTGTTTCTGAGATGCCATAATTGCCATGGCATTTCATCTGGAGGAAAGTATCTTAGTGCACGTTGAAAGTGATCAAATCTTCGCATAATATGTTTTGACCAGTCAAAAGCATGATAGAATACAGAATCAGAAGGAAACATTTCTTTAGTTAGAATTTGATTTGTACGTTGAAACATATAATTTTGATCAAGTGTATCATAATGTAAAGGTAACATCATATGAGGCTTTCGACCACGAAATAAATCAGATAGTTTGAATTCATGAACATTATCAACGCAAGATATAATAGCTGGAAGTTGTTCTTCACAGAATAAGGCAACTAAACTGTCTTCTTCATCTGAATCAAAGTGAACATTATGTTCTCTGTAGTTCATTCGAACATTATTAATAGCATCATTTACAGCAGTTTGACGAAGTATATTTGGACGCAACGATCGTGGAGTCGAGGAAGATCCACTGGCACCGTCCATTGTACAAGCCAAACTAAAACAAAATAAAAAACAACATACCTGTCAATAAATGATCCAGATTTCATTCAACTATTATATAATACATCTGATAAGACAGTACTTTTTAAGAACCTTTAAGATGCGTACAGTACGCTGGTTCGAAAGTGACTGTGAAGTTCTGGCTTTCTCATTCTCTTATATACTATTTAATATCTTATCTATATATGATAACATTTTGACCTCCGATAAATTAACTAATAGCTTGCCAAGGCAACCCCCGACACCCGTGACCCCCACTGTAGCCGTAGGCTGCACTTCGTGCACAGTGGGGGTCACGGGTGTCGGGGGTTGCCTTGGCAAGCTATTAGTTAATTTATCGGAGGTCAAAATGTTATCATATATGATAAGATATTAAATAGTATATAAGAGAATGAGAAAGCCAGAACTTCACAGTCACTTTCGAACCAGCGTACTGTACGCATCTTAAAGGTTCTTAAAAAGTACTGTCTTATCAGATGTATTATATAATAGTTGAATGAAATCTGGATCATTTATTGACAGGAATGTTGTTTTTTATTTTGTTTTAGTTTGGCTTGTACAATGGACGGTGCCAGTGGATCTTCCTCGACTCCACGATCGTTGCGTCCAAATATACTTCGTCAAACTGCTGTAAATGATGCTATTAATAATGTTCGAATGAACTACAGAGAACATAATGTTCACTTTGATTCAGATGAAGAAGACAGTTTAGTTGCCTTATTCTGTGAAGAACAACTTCCAGCTATTATATCTTGCGTTGATAATGTTCATGAATTCAAACTATCTGATTTATTTCGTGGTCGAAAGCCTCATATGATGTTACCTTTACATTATGATACACTTGATCAAAATTATATGTTTCAACGTACAAATCAAATTCTAACTAAAGAAATGTTTCCTTCTGATTCTGTATTCTATCATGCTTTTGACTGGTCAAAACATATTATGCGAAGATTTGATCACTTTCAACGTGCACTAAGATACTTTCCTCCAGATGAAATGCCATGGCAATTATGGCATCTCAGAAACAAAAATGTTGAATATAAAATAACAATCATTGCATCAAACTATCGTTGTACAAAATACAATACTAAACATATTTATTGTAAAGAACATACTCCATATTACGTGCTCCACTGTTAGTGGGGGTGGTATGTCATGAATGTTATTTCAGATTTATTTTAAATAGTCATGATAATAATATAATTCAAAAAATGGAAAGTGCACATGCTGACAAAGATCAATCTCCACCTAACTTATGGAAATATACTACAGAAGCTCCAATTTCTGATTGTTATTCACTTGAAAATATGAATATTTTATGTAAAACTATTGATGATTATTGGACAACTCTTGATGCTATGTCTAATTCACTATTTTGTAACTATTGTTTAAAAGCTACATTTGGTGAACTTATTACAGGTCCAGGAACAAGAAAGTATTTCAAATCAATTGATAAATCAAAATGTGTTTAATATTTCAGATTATTATCAGATGGTAAAACAACTTATTACAAAAAGCCTGAACAAAGTGATATAAACAAGTTTTTCGGAATGGTCTATACTAGTTCTCCATCTGATTGTTCAGATTCTGAAAAAGAAGAACCTGGTGCAAATAAAATAGAACTTGAAGACAGACCAATAACTCCAGGAGCACATACAATTTCATCATCGGATGAAGAAGAATCTAAAATTGAACCTCCGAAAAGTAAGAAGAGAAAAATTAAAACTTCTCCAGAAAAGACATCAGAACCTGTATCTAAAAAAGCAAAAGAAGACGAAACTGATTCAATCACTATTGTTCATGGTAACGTATATAATATTATTCGCATTTTGTGCAAACTTGTTACTTTGTTTACTGATCACTCAGAATGCTTAAATACTTTGATTTCTTGTATAACAAATTTAAAAGGAAATGTAAGCCTTTGTCTAATGAAAATACTACAGGAAATATCAGAACAGACGACCCATTACAATCAGGAAAAGAACTGCTTGCCTACTATTATTCTAAAAATGACGAAACAGATTGGACACATTCTGTGTTCTCACAAAACCAATATAAAAACAATAGAAAAGTCTTTACATACTATTTACGACAATTTATTAAAAGAGAAAACAAACATTCCAACTTCTGTCTCATCTTCCTTGACAAAGCAGGAACAAACAGCGAACATATCCATACAATCCATACATGCCGAAGGCACCACGGATCATGTAGATGCTTCTTCAAACATACAATCCGTGATCGAATTGGGAGGGCTGAGTTCACCAAAGTCTTCTCGCCAGGAGACAGACGAGGACAATATAATCTCCTCAAGTATTTCAGTCAAAAACAGCAACGGATATACCACATCTTTATTCGTGGAGAATCCAAAGAAATACTTTATAGATTTACAAATTTTCGATGCGAAAAGAATTCCCAAATTAGAAAAGAACCTTTGGTACAAAGCACGGAAAAGGCAAGTACGTCTATATCTGGACTTGGAGAATCTGACGGAGAATCAGAAACTAGTAGAACCTCTACGCCAATTCATTATAGAAAGCCAAAATTACCTGGAGAATTTAGAAGCATCAGGTCACCAAATTACAAAAAACGATTTTCATTTCAAGAAATAATTCTTTTCATTCAAAATAATATCACATGTCCAATCAATAAAGCAAAAGTCTTAAAAGAATGGCGTTCTGAAATTTCCTTATGTACTCTGAGTGATAAAATATATTTGAATGCTATTGAACATGTACAAATTATGTTAACTACATATACATTATCTGAATTATATTCATATATTCAATTAGCTTCTAATGTATATTTTGAAGCTTTTCATATTCCTTTCAATGATTATTATTATTCAATTTCTCAAACTTTAATTATTATAAAAGACTTACTTGAATATCAATTTGGTAGTAATTGGGACTCTGTACATGAATTTATATGTATTTTATTTCATGTATTAAATAGAAGCAATGGAAAAAAGAATACTATTGAAATAGTTGGAGATCCAAATTCATTCAAATCAACTTTTGTAAGAATGATTGCAAGTGCACTTATTAATGCTGGATGGTGCAATAAAAATAATAAATTGTCTCAATTTGGACTTCAAGAATGTGCTAATAAACGTCTAATTATTATGGATGATCCTAATTTTGATGTTGGATCTATTGAACAATTAAAAACTATTTTCAGTGGTGATCCAACCAATATTCAAGTAAAACATAAAGAAGATTTTACTATATATAAAACTCCTGTTATTATTTGTGCAAATACTGAAATGTTCAAAGGTGATGTTTGGGATGTAAGGATGGAAAGATATAGATGGAAAAAATGGAATACTGTATTAAATAAACAACTCCATCCTTTAGCATTGTATCATTTATTTCAAGAATATAATTTGTTACAATAAAAAATGTACAATTTATTTATCTATTTTTACCAACCAATTCCAAATTCCTATAAGGAGAACGAGATCTAGAACGATCACGTTTTCTTTCCTTTTTACGTTTTTTCTCCTGCTCTTTAGCATCTTCACGTAATATTTCACCAGGCTCAGACTCTGGTTCAGTAACAACAACATATTTCTTACTAGTATTTTCTTTATACAAAGCAGCAGTTATCTTAGACATATTCAAAGCATTTGAATCAAATGAAATTCCAGTTAAAAAGAAATCATCTCTCATACCAGATACAGTACTACGAACATATATCTCATCAGAATGACTTAAACTACGTACTTGATTTGTATACGTTTCATAATTAGTACCAATTACAATATTAGTTGTCATATTTACAATCAATTTACAATTCACGTAACTATTAGTATCATTAGGAGCATTATTTGGCACAGGATTAATTCCAAGAGTAAAAGATGGCATAAGTGGACAATTATGATGATCATTCAATTTACCCATCAAAAATCCTTTCTCAATAGCTTGATCATAAGTAAATTCTTCAAGTCTCTTTTTAAATGATATAGGTTCCACTTGTTGCACAAAAGGCTTTACAGGAGCAGTATCTCCACCTACTTGCTGTTGCAAATTTGGATTTAAAACATTTGTACCAGTAGCATACTCATCATCAGCTAAAGCAAAGCCATGAATATGATTAACATTCTTAATAATACCCAACTTAGGCTTATACTGCCAATGAAACATTTCACTTGAATCCACAGCTCGACTAGCAATGCCTTGATGATATATATTAGTCAACATTGGATGTCCATAAGCAACAGAACCATAAATATTCTTCGACGTAGCCACAGCAGTACTATTAGGAATTATCCAAGAATCATAATTTGGCCAATTACGAGGAACAGACAAAGATGAACTATATGAAGTATTATCAGTCTCTCCCCACATAATACTACCCAAACCTGTACTACGTTTATCTACGCCACTAATTTCCATAGGCTTATCAGTTGTAGAATTTACAGTTACAGTCTCATGTGGTAAAGCTAAATTTCCTCCTTTATTATATATAATAAAAGGAACATGAGTAATACTAGCTGACCCAGAAATAGTACTTAATGTACTAAATGAAGCTTCTAATCCAACAACAGTTAATACAATTTCAATATGCTTAACATAAGCAAAAGGAGGTAATGATTGAAATTGACCTGGAGAAATAAATTGAGCCAAATGATTAGACATCCATTGAGCTCCTGATGTAACTAATCTACGAGCTCCTGCTGAAGTAGTATTAGGAGCAGAAACATCAAACCACTTATAACCATATCCTCCAAGTAAAAAACAAATGACTATTAGTAAAATGAATGTCTCCACTTTTTATTTGATTAACACTCTTCCACAAAAAGAAATTTCCTGATTCACCTTTGCCACCACCACCACCAGCACCACCACTATTAGCACCAGAACGAAGAGCACCAGTCTGCATACCAGCTCCATCTTCAGCAGCTCCATGAATTACTTCAACATCCATATCTTGCGTACGTTGAGTATTAGATCGTTTAGATCGTAAATTATATCCAGAAGGTCCAGGCTGATCTTCAGCTGCAGTACGCTTACGTGATTGCTCTAAAGCATCCACTTCTTGATTTAAAGCAGCAATACTTTCCAAAACTTCACCAACTGCTGCTAATTCAGGATCAGTTAATTCTTCAGTAATATTACGACGATCTGAATTCAAAGATTCTTTAATAGCATTCTTCTTTTTTTCAGCAACTCGTCGATTAATAACGCGAATAGCAGACCACGAAATCTTATTTGTTTGACCTCCCTTAGTAGTCCACTGCTTATACCGAGGCATCACTAGAATTAAACTTATTTACAACCTTCTTATATACTATTTAATATCTTATCATATATGATAACATTTTGACCTCCGATAAATTAACTAATAGCTTGCCAAGGCAACCCCCGACACCCGTGACCCCCACTGTA
>NW_026048393.1:0-10307 GCF_023864345.2 Schistocerca serialis cubense | reverse complement strand
TAGCTTGCCAAGGCAACCCCCGACACCCGTGACCCCCACTGTAGCCGTAGGCTGCACTTCGTGCACAGTGGGGGTCACGGGTGTCGGGGGTTGCCTTGGCAAGCTATTAGTTAATTTATCGGAGGTCAAAATGTTATCATATATGATAAGATATTAAATAGTATATAAGAAGGTTGTAAATAAGTTTAATTCTAGTGATGCCTCGGTATAAGCAGTGGATTACTAAGGGAGGTCAAACAAATAAGATTTCGTGGTCTGCTATTCGCGTTATTAATCGACGAGTTGCTGAAAAAAAGAAGAATGCTATTAAAGAATCTTTGAATTCAGATCGTCGTAATATTACTGAAGAATTAACTGATCCTGAATTAGCAGCAGTTGGTGAAGTTTTGGAAAGTATTGCTGCTTTAAATCAAGAAGTGGATGCTTTAGAGCAATCACGTAAGCGTACTGCAGCTGAAGATCAGCCTGGACCTTCTGGATATAATTTACGATCTAAACGATCTAATACTCAACGTACGCAAGATATGGATGTTGAAGTAATTCATGGAGCTGCTGAAGATGGAGCTGGTATGCAGACTGGTGCTCTTCGTTCTGGTGCTAATAGTGGTGGTGCTGGTGGTGGTGGTGGCAAAGGTGAATCAGGAAATTTCTTTTTGTGGAAGAGTGTTAATCAAATAAAAAGTGGAGACATTCATTTTACTAATAGTCATTTGTTTTTTACTTGGGGATATGGTTATAAGTGGTTTGATGTTTCTGCTCCTAATACTACTTCAGCAGGAGCTCGTAGATTAGTTACATCAGGAGCTCAATGGATGTCTAATCATTTGGCTCAATTTATTTCTCCAGGTCAATTTCAATCATTACCTCCTTTTGCTTATGTTAAGCATATTGAAATTGTATTAACTGTTGTTGGATTAGAAGCTTCATTTAGTACATTAAGTACTATTTCTGGGTCAGCTAGTATTACTCATGTTCCTTTTATTATATATAATAAAGGAGGAAATTTAGCTTTACCACATGAGACTGTAACTGTAAATTCTACAACTGATAAGCCTATGGAAATTAGTGGCGTAGATAAACGTAGTACAGGTTTGGGTAGTATTATGTGGGGAGAGACTGATAATACTTCATATAGTTCATCTTTGTCTGTTCCTCGTAATTGGCCAAATTATGATTCTTGGATAATTCCTAATAGTACTGCTGTGGCTACGTCGAAGAATATTTATGGTTCTGTTGCTTATGGACATCCAATGTTGACTAATATATATCATCAAGGCATTGCTAGTCGAGCTGTGGATTCAAGTGAAATGTTTCATTGGCAGTATAAGCCTAAGTTGGGTATTATTAAGAATGTTAATCATATTCATGGCTTTGCTTTAGCTGATGATGAGTATGCTACTGGTACAAATGTTTTAAATCCAAATTTGCAACAGCAAGTAGGTGGAGATACTGCTCCTGTAAAGCCTTTTGTGCAACAAGTGGAACCTATATCATTTAAAAAGAGACTTGAAGAATTTACTTATGATCAAGCTATTGAGAAAGGATTTTTGATGGGTAAATTGAATGATCATCATAATTGTCCACTTATGCCATCTTTTACTCTTGGAATTAATCCTGTGCCAAATAATGCTCCTAATGATACTAATAGTTACGTGAATTGTAAATTGATTGTAAATATGACAACTAATATTGTAATTGGTACTAATTATGAAACGTATACAAATCAAGTACGTAGTTTAAGTCATTCTGATGAGATATATGTTCGTAGTACTGTATCTGGTATGAGAGATGATTTCTTTTTAACTGGAATTTCATTTGATTCAAATGCTTTGAATATGTCTAAGATAACTGCTGCTTTGTATAAAGAAAATACTAGTAAGAAATATGTTGTTGTTACTGAACCAGAGTCTGAGCCTGGTGAAATATTACGTGAAGATGCTAAAGAGCAGGAGAAAAAACGTAAAAAGGAAAGAAAACGTGATCGTTCTAGATCTCGTTCTCCTTATAGGAATTTGGAATTGGTTGGTAAAAATAGATAAATAAATTGTACATTTTTTATTGTAACAAATTATATTCTTGAAATAAATGATACAATGCTAAAGGATGGAGTTGTTTATTTAATACAGTATTCCATTTTTTCCATCTATATCTTTCCATCCTTACATCCCAAACATCACCTTTGAACATTTCAGTATTTGCACAAATAATAACAGGAGTTTTATATATAGTAAAATCTTCTTTATGTTTTACTTGAATATTGGTTGGATCACCACTGAAAATAGTTTTTAATTGTTCAATAGATCCAACATCAAAATTAGGATCATCCATAATAATTAGACGTTTATTAGCACATTCTTGAAGTCCAAATTGAGACAATTTATTATTTTTATTGCACCATCCAGCATTAATAAGTGCACTTGCAATCATTCTTACAAAAGTTGATTTGAATGAATTTGGATCTCCAACTATTTCAATAGTATTCTTTTTTCCATTGCTTCTATTTAATACATGAAATAAAATACATATAAATTCATGTACAGAGTCCCAATTACTACCAAATTGATATTCAAGTAAGTCTTTTATAATAATTAAAGTTTGAGAAATTGAATAATAATAATCATTGAAAGGAATATGAAAAGCTTCAAAATATACATTAGAAGCTAATTGAATATATGAATATAATTCAGATAATGTATATGTAGTTAACATAATTTGTACATGTTCAATAGCATTCAAATATATTTTATCACTCAGAGTACATAAGGAAATTTCAGAACGCCATTCTTTTAAGACTTTTGCTTTATTGATTGGACATGTGATATTATTTTGAATGAAAAGAATTATTTCTTGAAATGAAAATCGTTTTTTGTAATTTGGTGACCTGATGCTTCTAAATTCTCCAGGTAATTTTGGCTTTCTATAATGAATTGGCGTAGAGGTTCTACTAGTTTCTGATTCTCCGTCAGATTCTCCAAGTCCAGATATAGACGTACTTGCCTTTTCCGTGCTTTGTACCAAAGGTTCTTTTCTAATTTGGGAATTCTTTTCGCATCGAAAATTTGTAAATCTATAAAGTATTTCTTTGGATTCTCCACGAATAAAGATGTGGTATATCCGTTGCTGTTTTTGACTGAAATACTTGAGGAGATTATATTGTCCTCGTCTGTCTCCTGGCGAGAAGACTTTGGTGAACTCAGCCCTCCCAATTCGATCACGGATTGTATGTTTGAAGAAGCATCTACATGATCCGTGGTGCCTTCGGCATGTATGGATTGTATGGATATGTTCGCTGTTTGTTCCTGCTTTGTCAAGGAAGATGAGACAGAAGTTGGAATGTTTGTTTTCTCTTTTAATAAATTGTCGTAAATAGTATGTAAAGACTTTTCTATTGTTTTTATATTGGTTTTGTGAGAACACAGAATGTGTCCAATCTGTTTCGTCATTTTTAGAATAATAGTAGGCAAGCAGTTCTTTTCCTGATTGTAATGGGTCGTCTGTTCTGATATTTCCTGTAGTATTTTCATTAGACAAAGGCTTACATTTCCTTTTAAATTTGTTATACAAGAAATCAAAGTATTTAAGCATTCTGAGTGATCAGTAAACAAAGTAACAAGTTTGCACAAAATGCGAATAATATTATATACGTTACCATGAACAATAGTGATTGAATCAGTTTCGTCTTCTTTTGCTTTTTTAGATACAGGTTCTGATGTCTTTTCTGGAGAAGTTTTAATTTTTCTCTTCTTACTTTTCGGAGGTTCAATTTTAGATTCTTCTTCATCCGATGATGAAATTGTATGTGCTCCTGGAGTTATTGGTCTGTCTTCAAGTTCTATTTTATTTGCACCAGGTTCTTCTTTTTCAGAATCTGAACAATCAGATGGAGAACTAGTATAGACCATTCCGAAAAACTTGTTTATATCACTTTGTTCAGGCTTTTTGTAATAAGTTGTTTTACCATCTGATAATAATCTGAAATATTAAACACATTTTGATTTATCAATTGATTTGAAATACTTTCTTGTTCCTGGACCTGTAATAAGTTCACCAAATGTAGCTTTTAAACAATAGTTACAAAATAGTGAATTAGACATAGCATCAAGAGTTGTCCAATAATCATCAATAGTTTTACATAAAATATTCATATTTTCAAGTGAATAACAATCAGAAATTGGAGCTTCTGTAGTATATTTCCATAAGTTAGGTGGAGATTGATCTTTGTCAGCATGTGCACTTTCCATTTTTTGAATTATATTATTATCATGACTATTTAAAATAAATCTGAAATAACATTCATGACATACCACCCCCACTAACAGTGGAGCACGTAATAATGGAGTATGTTCTTTACAATAAATATGTTTAGTATTGTATTTTGTACAACGATAGTTTGATGCAATGATTGTTATTTTATATTCAACATTTTTGTTTCTGAGATGCCATAATTGCCATGGCATTTCATCTGGAGGAAAGTATCTTAGTGCACGTTGAAAGTGATCAAATCTTCGCATAATATGTTTTGACCAGTCAAAAGCATGATAGAATACAGAATCAGAAGGAAACATTTCTTTAGTTAGAATTTGATTTGTACGTTGAAACATATAATTTTGATCAAGTGTATCATAATGTAAAGGTAACATCATATGAGGCTTTCGACCACGAAATAAATCAGATAGTTTGAATTCATGAACATTATCAACGCAAGATATAATAGCTGGAAGTTGTTCTTCACAGAATAAGGCAACTAAACTGTCTTCTTCATCTGAATCAAAGTGAACATTATGTTCTCTGTAGTTCATTCGAACATTATTAATAGCATCATTTACAGCAGTTTGACGAAGTATATTTGGACGCAACGATCGTGGAGTCGAGGAAGATCCACTGGCACCGTCCATTGTACAAGCCAAACTAAAACAAAATAAAAAACAACATACCTGTCAATAAATGATCCAGATTTCATTCAACTATTATATAATACATCTGATAAGACAGTACTTTTTAAGAACCTTTAAGATGCGTACAGTACGCTGGTTCGAAAGTGACTGTGAAGTTCTGGCTTTCTCATTCTCTTATATACTATTTAATATCTTATCATATATGATAACATTTTGACCTCCGATAAATTAACTAATAGCTTGCCAAGGCAACCCCCGACACCCGTGACCCCCACTGTGCCGAGGCAGCCTACGGCTACAGTGGGGGTCACGGGTGTCGGGGGTTGCCTTGGCAAGCTTAGTTAATTTATCGGAGGTCAAAATGTTATCATATATGATAAGATATTAAATAGTATATAAGAAGGTTGTAAATAAGTTTAATTCTAGTGATGCCTCGGTATAAGCAGTGGACTACTAAGGGAGGTCAAACAAATAAGATTTCGTGGTCTGCTATTCGCGTTATTAATCGACGAGTTGCTGAAAAAAAGAAGAATGCTATTAAAGAATCTTTGAATTCAGATCGTCGTAATATTACTGAAGAATTAACTGATCCTGAATTAGCAGCAGTTGGTGAAGTTTTGGAAAGTATTGCTGCTTTAAATCAAGAAGTGGATGCTTTAGAGCAATCACGTAAGCGTACTGCAGCTGAAGATCAGCCTGGACCTTCTGGATATAATTTACGATCTAAACGATCTAATACTCAACGTACGCAAGATATGGATGTTGAAGTAATTCATGGAGCTGCTGAAGATGGAGCTGGTATGCAGACTGGTGCTCTTCGTTCTGGTGCTAATAGTGGTGGTGCTGGTGGTGGTGGTGGCAAAGGTGAATCAGGAAATTTCTTTTTGTGGAAGAGTGTTAATCAAATAAAAAGTGGAGACATTCATTTTACTAATAGTCATTTGTTTTTTACTTGGGGATATGGTTATAAGTGGTTTGATGTTTCTGCTCCTAATACTACTTCAGCAGGAGCTCGTAGATTAGTTACATCAGGAGCTCAATGGATGTCTAATCATTTGGCTCAATTTATTTCTCCAGGTCAATTTCAATCATTACCTCCTTTTGCTTATGTTAAGCATATTGAAATTGTATTAACTGTTGTTGGATTAGAAGCTTCATTTAGTACATTAAGTACTATTTCTGGGTCAGCTAGTATTACTCATGTTCCTTTTATTATATATAATAAAGGAGGAAATTTAGCTTTACCACATGAGACTGTAACTGTAAATTCTACAACTGATAAGCCTATGGAAATTAGTGGCGTAGATAAACGTAGTACAGGTTTGGGTAGTATTATGTGGGGAGAGACTGATAATACTTCATATAGTTCATCTTTGTCTGTTCCTCGTAATTGGCCAAATTATGATTCTTGGATAATTCCTAATAGTACTGCTGTGGCTACGTCGAAGAATATTTATGGTTCTGTTGCTTATGGACATCCAATGTTGACTAATATATATCATCAAGGCATTGCTAGTCGAGCTGTGGATTCAAGTGAAATGTTTCATTGGCAGTATAAGCCTAAGTTGGGTATTATTAAGAATGTTAATCATATTCATGGCTTTGCTTTAGCTGATGATGAGTATGCTACTGGTACAAATGTTTTAAATCCAAATTTGCAACAGCAAGTAGGTGGAGATACTGCTCCTGTAAAGCCTTTTGTGCAACAAGTGGAACCTATATCATTTAAAAAGAGACTTGAAGAATTTACTTATGATCAAGCTATTGAGAAAGGATTTTTGATGGGTAAATTGAATGATCATCATAATTGTCCACTTATGCCATCTTTTACTCTTGGAATTAATCCTGTGCCAAATAATGCTCCTAATGATACTAATAGTTACGTGAATTGTAAATTGATTGTAAATATGACAACTAATATTGTAATTGGTACTAATTATGAAACGTATACAAATCAAGTACGTAGTTTAAGTCATTCTGATGAGATATATGTTCGTAGTACTGTATCTGGTATGAGAGATGATTTCTTTTTAACTGGAATTTCATTTGATTCAAATGCTTTGAATATGTCTAAGATAACTGCTGCTTTGTATAAAGAAAATACTAGTAAGAAATATGTTGTTGTTACTGAACCAGAGTCTGAGCCTGGTGAAATATTACGTGAAGATGCTAAAGAGCAGGAGAAAAAACGTAAAAAGGAAAGAAAACGTGATCGTTCTAGATCTCGTTCTCCTTATAGGAATTTGGAATTGGTTGGTAAAAATAGATAAATAAATTGTACATTTTTTATTGTAACAAATTATATTCTTGAAATAAATGATACAATGCTAAAGGATGGAGTTGTTTATTTAATACAGTATTCCATTTTTTCCATCTATATCTTTCCATCCTTACATCCCAAACATCACCTTTGAACATTTCAGTATTTGCACAAATAATAACAGGAGTTTTATATATAGTAAAATCTTCTTTATGTTTTACTTGAATATTGGTTGGATCACCACTGAAAATAGTTTTTAATTGTTCAATAGATCCAACATCAAAATTAGGATCATCCATAATAATTAGACGTTTATTAGCACATTCTTGAAGTCCAAATTGAGACAATTTATTATTTTTATTGCACCATCCAGCATTAATAAGTGCACTTGCAATCATTCTTACAAAAGTTGATTTGAATGAATTTGGATCTCCAACTATTTCAATAGTATTCTTTTTTCCATTGCTTCTATTTAATACATGAAATAAAATACATATAAATTCATGTACAGAGTCCCAATTACTACCAAATTGATATTCAAGTAAGTCTTTTATAATAATTAAAGTTTGAGAAATTGAATAATAATAATCATTGAAAGGAATATGAAAAGCTTCAAAATATACATTAGAAGCTAATTGAATATATGAATATAATTCAGATAATGTATATGTAGTTAACA
The DNA here is from genome assembly GCF_023864345.2 of Schistocerca serialis cubense. Lineage (NCBI taxonomy): Eukaryota > Metazoa > Arthropoda > Insecta > Orthoptera > Acrididae > Schistocerca > Schistocerca serialis. Next base: position 2,473 of record NW_026048393.1, on the reverse strand, counting down.
TAATTTGTACATGTTCAATAGCATTCAAATATATTTTATCACTCAGAGTACATAAGGAAATTTCAGAACGCCATTCTTTTAAGACTTTTGCTTTATTGATTGGACATGTGATATTATTTTGAATGAAAAGAATTATTTCTTGAAATGAAAATCGTTTTTTGTAATTTGGTGACCTGATGCTTCTAAATTCTCCAGGTAATTTTGGCTTTCTATAATGAATTGGCGTAGAGGTTCTACTAGTTTCTGATTCTCCGTCAGATTCTCCAAGTCCAGATATAGACGTACTTGCCTTTTCCGTGCTTTGTACCAAAGGTTCTTTTCTAATTTGGGAATTCTTTTCGCATCGAAAATTTGTAAATCTATAAAGTATTTCTTTGGATTCTCCACGAATAAAGATGTGGTATATCCGTTGCTGTTTTTGACTGAAATACTTGAGGAGATTATATTGTCCTCGTCTGTCTCCTGGCGAGAAGACTTTGGTGAACTCAGCCCTCCCAATTCGATCACGGATTGTATGTTTGAAGAAGCATCTACATGATCCGTGGTGCCTTCGGCATGTATGGATTGTATGGATATGTTCGCTGTTTGTTCCTGCTTTGTCAAGGAAGATGAGACAGAAGTTGGAATGTTTGTTTTCTCTTTTAATAAATTGTCGTAAATAGTATGTAAAGACTTTTCTATTGTTTTTATATTGGTTTTGTGAGAACACAGAATGTGTCCAATCTGTTTCGTCATTTTTAGAATAATAGTAGGCAAGCAGTTCTTTTCCTGATTGTAATGGGTCGTCTGTTCTGATATTTCCTGTAGTATTTTCATTAGACAAAGGCTTACATTTCCTTTTAAATTTGTTATACAAGAAATCAAAGTATTTAAGCATTCTGAGTGATCAGTAAACAAAGTAACAAGTTTGCACAAAATGCGAATAATATTATATACGTTACCATGAACAATAGTGATTGAATCAGTTTCGTCTTCTTTTGCTTTTTTAGATACAGGTTCTGATGTCTTTTCTGGAGAAGTTTTAATTTTTCTCTTCTTACTTTTCGGAGGTTCAATTTTAGATTCTTCTTCATCCGATGATGAAATTGTATGTGCTCCTGGAGTTATTGGTCTGTCTTCAAGTTCTATTTTATTTGCACCAGGTTCTTCTTTTTCAGAATCTGAACAATCAGATGGAGAACTAGTATAGACCATTCCGAAAAACTTGTTTATATCACTTTGTTCAGGCTTTTTGTAATAAGTTGTTTTACCATCTGATAATAATCTGAAATATTAAACACATTTTGATTTATCAATTGATTTGAAATACTTTCTTGTTCCTGGACCTGTAATAAGTTCACCAAATGTAGCTTTTAAACAATAGTTACAAAATAGTGAATTAGACATAGCATCAAGAGTTGTCCAATAATCATCAATAGTTTTACATAAAATATTCATATTTTCAAGTGAATAACAATCAGAAATTGGAGCTTCTGTAGTATATTTCCATAAGTTAGGTGGAGATTGATCTTTGTCAGCATGTGCACTTTCCATTTTTTGAATTATATTATTATCATGACTATTTAAAATAAATCTGAAATAACATTCATGACATACCACCCCCACTAACAGTGGAGCACGTAATAATGGAGTATGTTCTTTACAATAAATATGTTTAGTATTGTATTTTGTACAACGATAGTTTGATGCAATGATTGTTATTTTATATTCAACATTTTTGTTTCTGAGATGCCATAATTGCCATGGCATTTCATCTGGAGGAAAGTATCTTAGTGCACGTTGAAAGTGATCAAATCTTCGCATAATATGTTTTGACCAGTCAAAAGCATGATAGAATACAGAATCAGAAGGAAACATTTCTTTAGTTAGAATTTGATTTGTACGTTGAAACATATAATTTTGATCAAGTGTATCATAATGTAAAGGTAACATCATATGAGGCTTTCGACCACGAAATAAATCAGATAGTTTGAATTCATGAACATTATCAACGCAAGATATAATAGCTGGAAGTTGTTCTTCACAGAATAAGGCAACTAAACTGTCTTCTTCATCTGAATCAAAGTGAACATTATGTTCTCTGTAGTTCATTCGAACATTATTAATAGCATCATTTACAGCAGTTTGACGAAGTATATTTGGACGCAACGATCGTGGAGTCGAGGAAGATCCACTGGCACCGTCCATTGTACAAGCCAAACTAAAACAAAATAAAAAACAACATACCTGTCAATAAATGATCCAGATTTCATTCAACTATTATATAATACATCTGATAAGACAGTACTTTTTAAGAACCTTTAAGATGCGTACAGTACGCTGGTTCGAAAGTGACTGTGAAGTTCTGGCTTTCTCATTCTCTTATATACTATTTAATATCTTATCATATATGATAACATTTTGACCTCCGATAAATTAACTAATAGCTTGCCAAGGCAACCCCCGACACCCGTGACCCCCACTGTGCGAGCGA
>NW_026048392.1:0-10313 GCF_023864345.2 Schistocerca serialis cubense | reverse complement strand
ACAGTGGGGGTCACGGGTGTCGGGGGTTGCCTTGGCAAGCTATTAGTTAATTTATCGGAGGTCAAAATGTTATCATATATGATAAGATATTAAATAGTATATAAGAGAATGAGAAAGCCAGAACTTCACAGTCACTTTCGAACCAGCGTACTGTACGCATCTTAAAGGTTCTTAAAAAGTACTGTCTTATCAGATGTATTATATAATAGTTGAATGAAATCTGGATCATTTATTGACAGGTATGTTGTTTTTTATTTTGTTTTAGTTTGGCTTGTACAATGGACGGTGCCAGTGGATCTTCCTCGACTCCACGATCGTTGCGTCCAAATATACTTCGTCAAACTGCTGTAAATGATGCTATTAATAATGTTCGAATGAACTACAGAGAACATAATGTTCACTTTGATTCAGATGAAGAAGACAGTTTAGTTGCCTTATTCTGTGAAGAACAACTTCCAGCTATTATATCTTGCGTTGATAATGTTCATGAATTCAAACTATCTGATTTATTTCGTGGTCGAAAGCCTCATATGATGTTACCTTTACATTATGATACACTTGATCAAAATTATATGTTTCAACGTACAAATCAAATTCTAACTAAAGAAATGTTTCCTTCTGATTCTGTATTCTATCATGCTTTTGACTGGTCAAAACATATTATGCGAAGATTTGATCACTTTCAACGTGCACTAAGATACTTTCCTCCAGATGAAATGCCATGGCAATTATGGCATCTCAGAAACAAAAATGTTGAATATAAAATAACAATCATTGCATCAAACTATCGTTGTACAAAATACAATACTAAACATATTTATTGTAAAGAACATACTCCATTATTACGTGCTCCACTGTTAGTGGGGGTGGTATGTCATGAATGTTATTTCAGATTTATTTTAAATAGTCATGATAATAATATAATTCAAAAAATGGAAAGTGCACATGCTGACAAAGATCAATCTCCACCTAACTTATGGAAATATACTACAGAAGCTCCAATTTCTGATTGTTATTCACTTGAAAATATGAATATTTTATGTAAAACTATTGATGATTATTGGACAACTCTTGATGCTATGTCTAATTCACTATTTTGTAACTATTGTTTAAAAGCTACATTTGGTGAACTTATTACAGGTCCAGGAACAAGAAAGTATTTCAAATCAATTGATAAATCAAAATGTGTTTAATATTTCAGATTATTATCAGATGGTAAAACAACTTATTACAAAAAGCCTGAACAAAGTGATATAAACAAGTTTTTCGGAATGGTCTATACTAGTTCTCCATCTGATTGTTCAGATTCTGAAAAAGAAGAACCTGGTGCAAATAAAATAGAACTTGAAGACAGACCAATAACTCCAGGAGCACATACAATTTCATCATCGGATGAAGAAGAATCTAAAATTGAACCTCCGAAAAGTAAGAAGAGAAAAATTAAAACTTCTCCAGAAAAGACATCAGAACCTGTATCTAAAAAAGCAAAAGAAGACGAAACTGATTCAATCACTATTGTTCATGGTAACGTATATAATATTATTCGCATTTTGTGCAAACTTGTTACTTTGTTTACTGATCACTCAGAATGCTTAAATACTTTGATTTCTTGTATAACAAATTTAAAAGGAAATGTAAGCCTTTGTCTAATGAAAATACTACAGGAAATATCAGAACAGACGACCCATTACAATCAGGAAAAGAACTGCTTGCCTACTATTATTCTAAAAATGACGAAACAGATTGGACACATTCTGTGTTCTCACAAAACCAATATAAAAACAATAGAAAAGTCTTTACATACTATTTACGACAATTTATTAAAAGAGAAAACAAACATTCCAACTTCTGTCTCATCTTCCTTGACAAAGCAGGAACAAACAGCGAACATATCCATACAATCCATACATGCCGAAGGCACCACGGATCATGTAGATGCTTCTTCAAACATACAATCCGTGATCGAATTGGGAGGGCTGAGTTCACCAAAGTCTTCTCGCCAGGAGACAGACGAGGACAATATAATCTCCTCAAGTATTTCAGTCAAAAACAGCAACGGATATACCACATCTTTATTCGTGGAGAATCCAAAGAAATACTTTATAGATTTACAAATTTTCGATGCGAAAAGAATTCCCAAATTAGAAAAGAACCTTTGGTACAAAGCACGGAAAAGGCAAGTACGTCTATATCTGGACTTGGAGAATCTGACGGAGAATCAGAAACTAGTAGAACCTCTACGCCAATTCATTATAGAAAGCCAAAATTACCTGGAGAATTTAGAAGCATCAGGTCACCAAATTACAAAAAACGATTTTCATTTCAAGAAATAATTCTTTTCATTCAAAATAATATCACATGTCCAATCAATAAAGCAAAAGTCTTAAAAGAATGGCGTTCTGAAATTTCCTTATGTACTCTGAGTGATAAAATATATTTGAATGCTATTGAACATGTACAAATTATGTTAACTACATATACATTATCTGAATTATATTCATATATTCAATTAGCTTCTAATGTATATTTTGAAGCTTTTCATATTCCTTTCAATGATTATTATTATTCAATTTCTCAAACTTTAATTATTATAAAAGACTTACTTGAATATCAATTTGGTAGTAATTGGGACTCTGTACATGAATTTATATGTATTTTATTTCATGTATTAAATAGAAGCAATGGAAAAAAGAATACTATTGAAATAGTTGGAGATCCAAATTCATTCAAATCAACTTTTGTAAGAATGATTGCAAGTGCACTTATTAATGCTGGATGGTGCAATAAAAATAATAAATTGTCTCAATTTGGACTTCAAGAATGTGCTAATAAACGTCTAATTATTATGGATGATCCTAATTTTGATGTTGGATCTATTGAACAATTAAAAACTATTTTCAGTGGTGATCCAACCAATATTCAAGTAAAACATAAAGAAGATTTTACTATATATAAAACTCCTGTTATTATTTGTGCAAATACTGAAATGTTCAAAGGTGATGTTTGGGATGTAAGGATGGAAAGATATAGATGGAAAAAATGGAATACTGTATTAAATAAACAACTCCATCCTTTAGCATTGTATCATTTATTTCAAGAATATAATTTGTTACAATAAAAAATGTACAATTTATTTATCTATTTTTACCAACCAATTCCAAATTCCTATAAGGAGAACGAGATCTAGAACGATCACGTTTTCTTTCCTTTTTACGTTTTTTCTCCTGCTCTTTAGCATCTTCACGTAATATTTCACCAGGCTCAGACTCTGGTTCAGTAACAACAACATATTTCTTACTAGTATTTTCTTTATACAAAGCAGCAGTTATCTTAGACATATTCAAAGCATTTGAATCAAATGAAATTCCAGTTAAAAAGAAATCATCTCTCATACCAGATACAGTACTACGAACATATATCTCATCAGAATGACTTAAACTACGTACTTGATTTGTATACGTTTCATAATTAGTACCAATTACAATATTAGTTGTCATATTTACAATCAATTTACAATTCACGTAACTATTAGTATCATTAGGAGCATTATTTGGCACAGGATTAATTCCAAGAGTAAAAGATGGCATAAGTGGACAATTATGATGATCATTCAATTTACCCATCAAAAATCCTTTCTCAATAGCTTGATCATAAGTAAATTCTTCAAGTCTCTTTTTAAATGATATAGGTTCCACTTGTTGCACAAAAGGCTTTACAGGAGCAGTATCTCCACCTACTTGCTGTTGCAAATTTGGATTTAAAACATTTGTACCAGTAGCATACTCATCATCAGCTAAAGCAAAGCCATGAATATGATTAACATTCTTAATAATACCCAACTTAGGCTTATACTGCCAATGAAACATTTCACTTGAATCCACAGCTCGACTAGCAATGCCTTGATGATATATATTAGTCAACATTGGATGTCCATAAGCAACAGAACCATAAATATTCTTCGACGTAGCCACAGCAGTACTATTAGGAATTATCCAAGAATCATAATTTGGCCAATTACGAGGAACAGACAAAGATGAACTATATGAAGTATTATCAGTCTCTCCCCACATAATACTACCCAAACCTGTACTACGTTTATCTACGCCACTAATTTCCATAGGCTTATCAGTTGTAGAATTTACAGTTACAGTCTCATGTGGTAAAGCTAAATTTCCTCCTTTATTATATATAATAAAAGGAACATGAGTAATACTAGCTGACCCAGAAATAGTACTTAATGTACTAAATGAAGCTTCTAATCCAACAACAGTTAATACAATTTCAATATGCTTAACATAAGCAAAAGGAGGTAATGATTGAAATTGACCTGGAGAAATAAATTGAGCCAAATGATTAGACATCCATTGAGCTCCTGATGTAACTAATCTACGAGCTCCTGCTGAAGTAGTATTAGGAGCAGAAACATCAAACCACTTATAACCATATCCCCAAGTAAAAAACAAATGACTATTAGTAAAATGAATGTCTCCACTTTTTATTTGATTAACACTCTTCCACAAAAAGAAATTTCCTGATTCACCTTTGCCACCACCACCACCAGCACCACCACTATTAGCACCAGAACGAAGAGCACCAGTCTGCATACCAGCTCCATCTTCAGCAGCTCCATGAATTACTTCAACATCCATATCTTGCGTACGTTGAGTATTAGATCGTTTAGATCGTAAATTATATCCAGAAGGTCCAGGCTGATCTTCAGCTGCAGTACGCTTACGTGATTGCTCTAAAGCATCCACTTCTTGATTTAAAGCAGCAATACTTTCCAAAACTTCACCAACTGCTGCTAATTCAGGATCAGTTAATTCTTCAGTAATATTACGACGATCTGAATTCAAAGATTCTTTAATAGCATTCTTCTTTTTTTCAGCAACTCGTCGATTAATAACGCGAATAGCAGACCACGAAATCTTATTTGTTTGACCTCCCTTAGTAGTCCACTGCTTATACCGAGGCATCACTAGAATTAAACTTATTTACAACCTTCTTATATACTATTTAATATCTTATCATATATGATAACATTTTGACCTCCGATAAATTAACTAATAGCTTGCCAAGGCAACCCCCGACACACCCGTGACCCCCACTGTGCACGAAGTGCAGCCTACGGCTACAGTGGGGGGTCACGGGTGTCGGGGGTTGCCTTGGCAAGCTATAGTTAATTTATCGGAGGTCAAAATGTTATCATATATGATAAGATATTAAATAGTATATAAGAAGGTTGTAAATAAGTTTAATTCTAGTGATGCCTCGGTATAAGCAGTGGACTACTAAGGGAGGTCAAACAAATAAGATTTCGTGGTCTGCTATTCGCGTTATTAATCGACGAGTTGCTGAAAAAAAGAAGAATGCTATTAAAGAATCTTTGAATTCAGATCGTCGTAATATTACTGAAGAATTAACTGATCCTGAATTAGCAGCAGTTGGTGAAGTTTTGGAAAGTATTGCTGCTTTAAATCAAGAAGTGGATGCTTTAGAGCAATCACGTAAGCGTACTGCAGCTGAAGATCAGCCTGGACCTTCTGGATATAATTTACGATCTAAACGATCTAATACTCAACGTACGCAAGATATGGATGTTGAAGTAATTCATGGAGCTGCTGAAGATGGAGCTGGTATGCAGACTGGTGCTCTTCGTTCTGGTGCTAATAGTGGTGGTGCTGGTGGTGGTGGTGGCAAAGGTGAATCAGGAAATTTCTTTTTGTGGAAGAGTGTTAATCAAATAAAAAGTGGAGACATTCATTTTACTAATAGTCATTTGTTTTTTACTTGGGGATATGGTTATAAGTGGTTTGATGTTTCTGCTCCTAATACTACTTCAGCAGGAGCTCGTAGATTAGTTACATCAGGAGCTCAATGGATGTCTAATCATTTGGCTCAATTTATTTCTCCAGGTCAATTTCAATCATTACCTCCTTTTGCTTATGTTAAGCATATTGAAATTGTATTAACTGTTGTTGGATTAGAAGCTTCATTTAGTACATTAAGTACTATTTCTGGGTCAGCTAGTATTACTCATGTTCCTTTTATTATATATAATAAAGGAGGAAATTTAGCTTTACCACATGAGACTGTAACTGTAAATTCTACAACTGATAAGCCTATGGAAATTAGTGGCGTAGATAAACGTAGTACAGGTTTGGGTAGTATTATGTGGGGAGAGACTGATAATACTTCATATAGTTCATCTTTGTCTGTTCCTCGTAATTGGCCAAATTATGATTCTTGGATAATTCCTAATAGTACTGCTGTGGCTACGTCGAAGAATATTTATGGTTCTGTTGCTTATGGACATCCAATGTTGACTAATATATATCATCAAGGCATTGCTAGTCGAGCTGTGGATTCAAGTGAAATGTTTCATTGGCAGTATAAGCCTAAGTTGGGTATTATTAAGAATGTTAATCATATTCATGGCTTTGCTTTAGCTGATGATGAGTATGCTACTGGTACAAATGTTTTAAATCCAAATTTGCAACAGCAAGTAGGTGGAGATACTGCTCCTGTAAAGCCTTTTGTGCAACAAGTGGAACCTATATCATTTAAAAAGAGACTTGAAGAATTTACTTATGATCAAGCTATTGAGAAAGGATTTTTGATGGGTAAATTGAATGATCATCATAATTGTCCACTTATGCCATCTTTTACTCTTGGAATTAATCCTGTGCCAAATAATGCTCCTAATGATACTAATAGTTACGTGAATTGTAAATTGATTGTAAATATGACAACTAATATTGTAATTGGTACTAATTATGAAACGTATACAAATCAAGTACGTAGTTTAAGTCATTCTGATGAGATATATGTTCGTAGTACTGTATCTGGTATGAGAGATGATTTCTTTTTAACTGGAATTTCATTTGATTCAAATGCTTTGAATATGTCTAAGATAACTGCTGCTTTGTATAAAGAAAATACTAGTAAGAAATATGTTGTTGTTACTGAACCAGAGTCTGAGCCTGGTGAAATATTACGTGAAGATGCTAAAGAGCAGGAGAAAAAACGTAAAAAGGAAAGAAAACGTGATCGTTCTAGATCTCGTTCTCCTTATAGGAATTTGGAATTGGTTGGTAAAAATAGATAAATAAATTGTACATTTTTTATTGTAACAAATTATATTCTTGAAATAAATGATACAATGCTAAAGGATGGAGTTGTTTATTTAATACAGTATTCCATTTTTTCCATCTATATCTTTCCATCCTTACATCCCAAACATCACCTTTGAACATTTCAGTATTTGCACAAATAATAACAGGAGTTTTATATATAGTAAAATCTTCTTTATGTTTTACTTGAATATTGGTTGGATCACCACTGAAAATAGTTTTTAATTGTTCAATAGATCCAACATCAAAATTAGGATCATCCATAATAATTAGACGTTTATTAGCACATTCTTGAAGTCCAAATTGAGACAATTTATTATTTTTATTGCACCATCCAGCATTAATAAGTGCACTTGCAATCATTCTTACAAAAGTTGATTTGAATGAATTTGGATCTCCAACTATTTCAATAGTATTCTTTTTTCCATTGCTTCTATTTAATACATGAAATAAAATACATATAAATTCATGTACAGAGTCCCAATTACTACCAAATTGATATTCAAGTAAGTCTTTTATAATAATTAAAGTTTGAGAAATTGAATAATAATAATCATTGAAAGGAATATGAAAAGCTTCAAAATATACATTAGAAGCTAATTGAATATATGAATATAATTCAGATAATGTATATGTAGTTAACATAATTTGTACATGTTCAATAGCATTCAAATATATTTTATCACTCAGAGTACATAAGGAAATTTCAGAACGCCATTCTTTTAAGACTTTTGCTTTATTGATTGGACATGTGATATTATTTTGAATGAAAAGAATTATTTCTTGAAATGAAAATCGTTTTTTGTAATTTGGTGACCTGATGCTTCTAAATTCTCCAGGTAATTTTGGCTTTCTATAATGAATTGGCGTAGAGGTTCTACTAGTTTCTGATTCTCCGTCAGATTCTCCAAGTCCAGATATAGACGTACTTGCCTTTTCCGTGCTTTGTACCAAAGGTTCTTTTCTAATTTGGGAATTCTTTTCGCATCGAAAATTTGTAAATCTATAAAGTATTTCTTTGGATTCTCCACGAATAAAGATGTGGTATATCCGTTGCTGTTTTTGACTGAAATACTTGAGGAGATTATATTGTCCTCGTCTGTCTCCTGGCGAGAAGACTTTGGTGAACTCAGCCCTCCCAATTCGATCACGGATTGTATGTTTGAAGAAGCATCTACATGATCCGTGGTGCCTTCGGCATGTATGGATTGTATGGATATGTTCGCTGTTTGTTCCTGCTTTGTCAAGGAAGATGAGACAGAAGTTGGAATGTTTGTTTTCTCTTTTAATAAATTGTCGTAAATAGTATGTAAAGACTTTTCTATTGTTTTTATATTGGTTTTGTGAGAACACAGAATGTGTCCAATCTGTTTCGTCATTTTTAGAATAATAGTAGGCAAGCAGTTCTTTTCCTGATTGTAATGGGTCGTCTGTTCTGATATTTCCTGTAGTATTTTCATTAGACAAAGGCTTACATTTCCTTTTAAATTTGTTATACAAGAAATCAAAGTATTTAAGCATTCTGAGTGATCAGTAAACAAAGTAACAAGTTTGCACAAAATGCGAATAATATTATATACGTTACCATGAACAATAGTGATTGAATCAGTTTCGTCTTCTTTTGCTTTTTTAGATACAGGTTCTGATGTCTTTTCTGGAGAAGTTTTAATTTTTCTCTTCTTACTTTTCGGAGGTTCAATTTTAGATTCTTCTTCATCCGATGATGAAATTGTATGTGCTCCTGGAGTTATTGGTCTGTCTTCAAGTTCTATTTTATTTGCACCAGGTTCTTCTTTTTCAGAATCTGAACAATCAGATGGAGAACTAGTATAGACCATTCCGAAAAACTTGTTTATATCACTTTGTTCAGGCTTTTTGTAATAAGTTGTTTTACCATCTGATAATAATCTGAAATATTAAACACATTTTGATTTATCAATTGATTTGAAATACTTTCTTGTTCCTGGACCTGTAATAAGTTCACCAAATGTAGCTTTTAAACAATAGTTACAAAATAGTGAATTAGACATAGCATCAAGAGTTGTCCAATAATCATCAATAGTTTTACATAAAATATTCATATTTTCAAGTGAATAACAATCAGAAATTGGAGCTTCTGTAGTATATTTCCATAAGTTAGGTGGAGATTGATCTTTGTCAGCATGTGCACTTTCCATTTTTTGAATTATATTATTATCATGACTATTTAAAATAAATCTGAAATAACATTCATGACATACCACCCCCACTAACAGTGGAGCACGTAATAATGGAGTATGTTCTTTACAATAAATATGTTTAGTATTGTATTTTGTACAACGATAGTTTGATGCAATGATTGTTATTTTATATTCAACATTTTTGTTTCTGAGATGCCATAATTGCCATGGCATTTCATCTGGAGGAAAGTATCTTAGTGCACGTTGAAAGTGATCAAATCTTCGCATAATATGTTTTGACCAGTCAAAAGCATGATAGAATACAGAATCAGAAGGAAACATTTCTTTAGTTAGAATTTGATTTGTACGTTGAAACATATAATTTTGATCAAGTGTATCATAATGTAAAGGTAACATCATATGAGGCTTTCGACCACGAAATAAATCAGATAGTTTGAATTCATGAACATTATCAACGCAAGATATAATAGCTGGAAGTTGTTCTTCACAGAATAAGGCAACTAAACTGTCTTCTTCATCTGAATCAAAGTGAACATTATGTTCTCTGTAGTTCATTCGAACATTATTAATAGCATCATTTACAGCAGTTTGACGAAGTATATTTGGACGCAACGATCGTGGAGTCGAGGAAGATCCACTGGCACCGTCCATTGTACAAGCCAAACTAAAACAAAATAAAAAACAACATACCTGTCAATAAATGATCCAGATTTCATTCAACTATTATATAATACATCTGATAAGACAGTACTTTTTAAGAACCTTTAAGATGCGTACAGTACGCTGGTTCGAAAGTGACTGTGAAGTTCTGGCTTTCTCATTCTCTTATATACTATTTAATATCTTATCATATATGATAACATTTTGACCTCCGATAAATTAACTAATAGCTTGCCAAGGCAACCCCCGACACCCGTGACCCCCACTGTAGCACGTAGGGTGCAGCCTACGTGCTACAGTGGGGGGTCACGGGTGTCGTCGGGGGTTGCCTTGGCAAGCT
>NW_026048391.1:0-10316 GCF_023864345.2 Schistocerca serialis cubense | reverse complement strand
GCACTTCGTGCACAGTGGGGGTCACGGGTGTCGGGGGTTGCCTTGGCAAGCTATTAGTTAATTTATCGGAGGTCAAAATGTTATCATATATGATAAGATATTAAATAGTATATAAGAGAATGAGAAAGCCAGAACTTCACAGTCACTTTCGAACCAGCGTACTGTACGCATCTTAAAGGTTCTTAAAAAGTACTGTCTTATCAGATGTATTATATAATAGTTGAATGAAATCTGGATCATTTATTGACAGGTATGTTGTTTTTTATTTTGTTTTAGTTTGGCTTGTACAATGGACGGTGCCAGTGGATCTTCCTCGACTCCACGATCGTTGCGTCCAAATATACTTCGTCAAACTGCTGTAAATGATGCTATTAATAATGTTCGAATGAACTACAGAGAACATAATGTTCACTTTGATTCAGATGAAGAAGACAGTTTAGTTGCCTTATTCTGTGAAGAACAACTTCCAGCTATTATATCTTGCGTTGATAATGTTCATGAATTCAAACTATCTGATTTATTTCGTGGTCGAAAGCCTCATATGATGTTACCTTTACATTATGATACACTTGATCAAAATTATATGTTTCAACGTACAAATCAAATTCTAACTAAAGAAATGTTTCCTTCTGATTCTGTATTCTATCATGCTTTTGACTGGTCAAAACATATTATGCGAAGATTTGATCACTTTCAACGTGCACTAAGATACTTTCCTCCAGATGAAATGCCATGGCAATTATGGCATCTCAGAAACAAAAATGTTGAATATAAAATAACAATCATTGCATCAAACTATCGTTGTACAAAATACAATACTAAACATATTTATTGTAAAGAACATACTCCATTATTACGTGCTCCACTGTTAGTGGGGGTGGTATGTCATGAATGTTATTTCAGATTTATTTTAAATAGTCATGATAATAATATAATTCAAAAAATGGAAAGTGCACATGCTGACAAAGATCAATCTCCACCTAACTTATGGAAATATACTACAGAAGCTCCAATTTCTGATTGTTATTCACTTGAAAATATGAATATTTTATGTAAAACTATTGATGATTATTGGACAACTCTTGATGCTATGTCTAATTCACTATTTTGTAACTATTGTTTAAAAGCTACATTTGGTGAACTTATTACAGGTCCAGGAACAAGAAAGTATTTCAAATCAATTGATAAATCAAAATGTGTTTAATATTTCAGATTATTATCAGATGGTAAAACAACTTATTACAAAAAGCCTGAACAAAGTGATATAAACAAGTTTTTCGGAATGGTCTATACTAGTTCTCCATCTGATTGTTCAGATTCTGAAAAAGAAGAACCTGGTGCAAATAAAATAGAACTTGAAGACAGACCAATAACTCCAGGAGCACATACAATTTCATCATCGGATGAAGAAGAATCTAAAATTGAACCTCCGAAAAGTAAGAAGAGAAAAATTAAAACTTCTCCAGAAAAGACATCAGAACCTGTATCTAAAAAAGCAAAAGAAGACGAAACTGATTCAATCACTATTGTTCATGGTAACGTATATAATATTATTCGCATTTTGTGCAAACTTGTTACTTTGTTTACTGATCACTCAGAATGCTTAAATACTTTGATTTCTTGTATAACAAATTTAAAAGGAAATGTAAGCCTTTGTCTAATGAAAATACTACAGGAAATATCAGAACAGACGACCCATTACAATCAGGAAAAGAACTGCTTGCCTACTATTATTCTAAAAATGACGAAACAGATTGGACACATTCTGTGTTCTCACAAAACCAATATAAAAACAATAGAAAAGTCTTTACATACTATTTACGACAATTTATTAAAAGAGAAAACAAACATTCCAACTTCTGTCTCATCTTCCTTGACAAAGCAGGAACAAACAGCGAACATATCCATACAATCCATACATGCCGAAGGCACCACGGATCATGTAGATGCTTCTTCAAACATACAATCCGTGATCGAATTGGGAGGGCTGAGTTCACCAAAGTCTTCTCGCCAGGAGACAGACGAGGACAATATAATCTCCTCAAGTATTTCAGTCAAAAACAGCAACGGATATACCACATCTTTATTCGTGGAGAATCCAAAGAAATACTTTATAGATTTACAAATTTTCGATGCGAAAAGAATTCCCAAATTAGAAAAGAACCTTTGGTACAAAGCACGGAAAAGGCAAGTACGTCTATATCTGGACTTGGAGAATCTGACGGAGAATCAGAAACTAGTAGAACCTCTACGCCAATTCATTATAGAAAGCCAAAATTACCTGGAGAATTTAGAAGCATCAGGTCACCAAATTACAAAAAACGATTTTCATTTCAAGAAATAATTCTTTTCATTCAAAATAATATCACATGTCCAATCAATAAAGCAAAAGTCTTAAAAGAATGGCGTTCTGAAATTTCCTTATGTACTCTGAGTGATAAAATATATTTGAATGCTATTGAACATGTACAAATTATGTTAACTACATATACATTATCTGAATTATATTCATATATTCAATTAGCTTCTAATGTATATTTTGAAGCTTTTCATATTCCTTTCAATGATTATTATTATTCAATTTCTCAAACTTTAATTATTATAAAAGACTTACTTGAATATCAATTTGGTAGTAATTGGGACTCTGTACATGAATTTATATGTATTTTATTTCATGTATTAAATAGAAGCAATGGAAAAAAGAATACTATTGAAATAGTTGGAGATCCAAATTCATTCAAATCAACTTTTGTAAGAATGATTGCAAGTGCACTTATTAATGCTGGATGGTGCAATAAAAATAATAAATTGTCTCAATTTGGACTTCAAGAATGTGCTAATAAACGTCTAATTATTATGGATGATCCTAATTTTGATGTTGGATCTATTGAACAATTAAAAACTATTTTCAGTGGTGATCCAACCAATATTCAAGTAAAACATAAAGAAGATTTTACTATATATAAAACTCCTGTTATTATTTGTGCAAATACTGAAATGTTCAAAGGTGATGTTTGGGATGTAAGGATGGAAAGATATAGATGGAAAAAATGGAATACTGTATTAAATAAACAACTCCATCCTTTAGCATTGTATCATTTATTTCAAGAATATAATTTGTTACAATAAAAAATGTACAATTTATTTATCTATTTTTACCAACCAATTCCAAATTCCTATAAGGAGAACGAGATCTAGAACGATCACGTTTTCTTTCCTTTTTACGTTTTTTCTCCTGCTCTTTAGCATCTTCACGTAATATTTCACCAGGCTCAGACTCTGGTTCAGTAACAACAACATATTTCTTACTAGTATTTTCTTTATACAAAGCAGCAGTTATCTTAGACATATTCAAAGCATTTGAATCAAATGAAATTCCAGTTAAAAAGAAATCATCTCTCATACCAGATACAGTACTACGAACATATATCTCATCAGAATGACTTAAACTACGTACTTGATTTGTATACGTTTCATAATTAGTACCAATTACAATATTAGTTGTCATATTTACAATCAATTTACAATTCACGTAACTATTAGTATCATTAGGAGCATTATTTGGCACAGGATTAATTCCAAGAGTAAAAGATGGCATAAGTGGACAATTATGATGATCATTCAATTTACCCATCAAAAATCCTTTCTCAATAGCTTGATCATAAGTAAATTCTTCAAGTCTCTTTTTAAATGATATAGGTTCCACTTGTTGCACAAAAGGCTTTACAGGAGCAGTATCTCCACCTACTTGCTGTTGCAAATTTGGATTTAAAACATTTGTACCAGTAGCATACTCATCATCAGCTAAAGCAAAGCCATGAATATGATTAACATTCTTAATAATACCCAACTTAGGCTTATACTGCCAATGAAACATTTCACTTGAATCCACAGCTCGACTAGCAATGCCTTGATGATATATATTAGTCAACATTGGATGTCCATAAGCAACAGAACCATAAATATTCTTCGACGTAGCCACAGCAGTACTATTAGGAATTATCCAAGAATCATAATTTGGCCAATTACGAGGAACAGACAAAGATGAACTATATGAAGTATTATCAGTCTCTCCCCACATAATACTACCCAAACCTGTACTACGTTTATCTACGCCACTAATTTCCATAGGCTTATCAGTTGTAGAATTTACAGTTACAGTCTCATGTGGTAAAGCTAAATTTCCTCCTTTATTATATATAATAAAAGGAACATGAGTAATACTAGCTGACCCAGAAATAGTACTTAATGTACTAAATGAAGCTTCTAATCCAACAACAGTTAATACAATTTCAATATGCTTAACATAAGCAAAAGGAGGTAATGATTGAAATTGACCTGGAGAAATAAATTGAGCCAAATGATTAGACATCCATTGAGCTCCTGATGTAACTAATCTACGAGCTCCTGCTGAAGTAGTATTAGGAGCAGAAACATCAAACCACTTATAACCATATCCCCAAGTAAAAAACAAATGACTATTAGTAAAATGAATGTCTCCACTTTTTATTTGATTAACACTCTTCCACAAAAAGAAATTTCCTGATTCACCTTTGCCACCACCACCACCAGCACCACCACTATTAGCACCAGAACGAAGAGCACCAGTCTGCATACCAGCTCCATCTTCAGCAGCTCCATGAATTACTTCAACATCCATATCTTGCGTACGTTGAGTATTAGATCGTTTAGATCGTAAATTATATCCAGAAGGTCCAGGCTGATCTTCAGCTGCAGTACGCTTACGTGATTGCTCTAAAGCATCCACTTCTTGATTTAAAGCAGCAATACTTTCCAAAACTTCACCAACTGCTGCTAATTCAGGATCAGTTAATTCTTCAGTAATATTACGACGATCTGAATTCAAAGATTCTTTAATAGCATTCTTCTTTTTTTCAGCAACTCGTCGATTAATAACGCGAATAGCAGACACACGAAATCTTATTTGTTTGACCTCCCTTAGTAGTCCACTGCTTATACCGAGGCATCACTAGAATTAAACTTATTTACAACCTTCTTATATACTATTTAATATCTTATCATATATGATAACATTTTGACCTCCGATAAATTAACTAATAGCTTGCCAAGGCAACCCCCGACACCCGTGACCCCCACTGTAGCCGTAGGCTGCACTTCGTGCACAGTGGGGGTCACGGGTGTCGGGGGTTGCCTTGGCAAGCTATTAGTTAATTTATCGGAGGTCAAAATGTTATCATATATGATAAGATATTAAATAGTATATAAGAGAATGAGAAAGCCAGAACTTCACAGTCACTTTCGAACCAGCGTACTGTACGCATCTTAAAGGTTCTTAAAAAGTACTGTCTTATCAGATGTATTATATAATAGTTGAATGAAATCTGGATCATTTATTGACAGGTATGTTGTTTTTTATTTTGTTTTAGTTTGGCTTGTACAATGGACGGTGCCAGTGGATCTTCCTCGACTCCACGATCGTTGCGTCCAAATATACTTCGTCAAACTGCTGTAAATGATGCTATTAATAATGTTCGAATGAACTACAGAGAACATAATGTTCACTTTGATTCAGATGAAGAAGACAGTTTAGTTGCCTTATTCTGTGAAGAACAACTTCCAGCTATTATATCTTGCGTTGATAATGTTCATGAATTCAAACTATCTGATTTATTTCGTGGTCGAAAGCCTCATATGATGTTACCTTTACATTATGATACACTTGATCAAAATTATATGTTTCAACGTACAAATCAAATTCTAACTAAAGAAATGTTTCCTTCTGATTCTGTATTCTATCATGCTTTTGACTGGTCAAAACATATTATGCGAAGATTTGATCACTTTCAACGTGCACTAAGATACTTTCCTCCAGATGAAATGCCATGGCAATTATGGCATCTCAGAAACAAAAATGTTGAATATAAAATAACAATCATTGCATCAAACTATCGTTGTACAAAATACAATACTAAACATATTTATTGTAAAGAACATACTCCATTATTACGTGCTCCACTGTTAGTGGGGGTGGTATGTCATGAATGTTATTTCAGATTTATTTTAAATAGTCATGATAATAATATAATTCAAAAAATGGAAAGTGCACATGCTGACAAAGATCAATCTCCACCTAACTTATGGAAATATACTACAGAAGCTCCAATTTCTGATTGTTATTCACTTGAAAATATGAATATTTTATGTAAAACTATTGATGATTATTGGACAACTCTTGATGCTATGTCTAATTCACTATTTTGTAACTATTGTTTAAAAGCTACATTTGGTGAACTTATTACAGGTCCAGGAACAAGAAAGTATTTCAAATCAATTGATAAATCAAAATGTGTTTAATATTTCAGATTATTATCAGATGGTAAAACAACTTATTACAAAAAGCCTGAACAAAGTGATATAAACAAGTTTTTCGGAATGGTCTATACTAGTTCTCCATCTGATTGTTCAGATTCTGAAAAAGAAGAACCTGGTGCAAATAAAATAGAACTTGAAGACAGACCAATAACTCCAGGAGCACATACAATTTCATCATCGAGATGAAGAAGAATCTAAAATTGAACCTCCGAAAAGTAAGAAGAGAAAAATTAAAACTTCTCCAGAAAAGACATCAGAACCTGTATCTAAAAAAGCAAAAGAAGACGAAACTGATTCAATCACTATTGTTCATGGTAACGTATATAATATTATTCGCATTTTGTGCAAACTTGTTACTTTGTTTACTGATCACTCAGAATGCTTAAATACTTTGATTTCTTGTATAACAAATTTAAAAGGAAATGTAAGCCTTTGTCTAATGAAAATACTACAGGAAATATCAGAACAGACGACCCATTACAATCAGGAAAAGAACTGCTTGCCTACTATTATTCTAAAAATGACGAAACAGATTGGACACATTCTGTGTTCTCACAAAACCAATATAAAAACAATAGAAAAGTCTTTACATACTATTTACGACAATTTATTAAAAGAGAAAACAAACATTCCAACTTCTGTCTCATCTTCCTTGACAAAGCAGGAACAAACAGCGAACATATCCATACAATCCATACATGCCGAAGGCACCACGGATCATGTAGATGCTTCTTCAAACATACAATCCGTGATCGAATTGGGAGGGCTGAGTTCACCAAAGTCTTCTCGCCAGGAGACAGACGAGGACAATATAATCTCCTCAAGTATTTCAGTCAAAAACAGCAACGGATATACCACATCTTTATTCGTGGAGAATCCAAAGAAATACTTTATAGATTTACAAATTTTCGATGCGAAAAGAATTCCCAAATTAGAAAAGAACCTTTGGTACAAAGCACGGAAAAGGCAAGTACGTCTATATCTGGACTTGGAGAATCTGACGGAGAATCAGAAACTAGTAGAACCTCTACGCCAATTCATTATAGAAAGCCAAAATTACCTGGAGAATTTAGAAGCATCAGGTCACCAAATTACAAAAAACGATTTTCATTTCAAGAAATAATTCTTTTCATTCAAAATAATATCACATGTCCAATCAATAAAGCAAAAGTCTTAAAAGAATGGCGTTCTGAAATTTCCTTATGTACTCTGAGTGATAAAATATATTTGAATGCTATTGAACATGTACAAATTATGTTAACTACATATACATTATCTGAATTATATTCATATATTCAATTAGCTTCTAATGTATATTTTGAAGCTTTTCATATTCCTTTCAATGATTATTATTATTCAATTTCTCAAACTTTAATTATTATAAAAGACTTACTTGAATATCAATTTGGTAGTAATTGGGACTCTGTACATGAATTTATATGTATTTTATTTCATGTATTAAATAGAAGCAATGGAAAAAAGAATACTATTGAAATAGTTGGAGATCCAAATTCATTCAAATCAACTTTTGTAAGAATGATTGCAAGTGCACTTATTAATGCTGGATGGTGCAATAAAAATAATAAATTGTCTCAATTTGGACTTCAAGAATGTGCTAATAAACGTCTAATTATTATGGATGATCCTAATTTTGATGTTGGATCTATTGAACAATTAAAAACTATTTTCAGTGGTGATCCAACCAATATTCAAGTAAAACATAAAGAAGATTTTACTATATATAAAACTCCTGTTATTATTTGTGCAAATACTGAAATGTTCAAAGGTGATGTTTGGGATGTAAGGATGGAAAGATATAGATGGAAAAAATGGAATACTGTATTAAATAAACAACTCCATCCTTTAGCATTGTATCATTTATTTCAAGAATATAATTTGTTACAATAAAAAATGTACAATTTATTTATCTATTTTTACCAACCAATTCCAAATTCCTATAAGGAGAACGAGATCTAGAACGATCACGTTTTCTTTCCTTTTTACGTTTTTTCTCCTGCTCTTTAGCATCTTCACGTAATATTTCACCAGGCTCAGACTCTGGTTCAGTAACAACAACATATTTCTTACTAGTATTTTCTTTATACAAAGCAGCAGTTATCTTAGACATATTCAAAGCATTTGAATCAAATGAAATTCCAGTTAAAAAGAAATCATCTCTCATACCAGATACAGTACTACGAACATATATCTCATCAGAATGACTTAAACTACGTACTTGATTTGTATACGTTTCATAATTAGTACCAATTACAATATTAGTTGTCATATTTACAATCAATTTACAATTCACGTAACTATTAGTATCATTAGGAGCATTATTTGGCACAGGATTAATTCCAAGAGTAAAAGATGGCATAAGTGGACAATTATGATGATCATTCAATTTACCCATCAAAAATCCTTTCTCAATAGCTTGATCATAAGTAAATTCTTCAAGTCTCTTTTTAAATGATATAGGTTCCACTTGTTGCACAAAAGGCTTTACAGGAGCAGTATCTCCACCTACTTGCTGTTGCAAATTTGGATTTAAAACATTTGTACCAGTAGCATACTCATCATCAGCTAAAGCAAAGCCATGAATATGATTAACATTCTTAATAATACCCAACTTAGGCTTATACTGCCAATGAAACATTTCACTTGAATCCACAGCTCGACTAGCAATGCCTTGATGATATATATTAGTCAACATTGGATGTCCATAAGCAACAGAACCATAAATATTCTTCGACGTAGCCACAGCAGTACTATTAGGAATTATCCAAGAATCATAATTTGGCCAATTACGAGGAACAGACAAAGATGAACTATATGAAGTATTATCAGTCTCTCCCCACATAATACTACCCAAACCTGTACTACGTTTATCTACGCCACTAATTTCCATAGGCTTATCAGTTGTAGAATTTACAGTTACAGTCTCATGTGGTAAAGCTAAATTTCCTCCTTTATTATATATAATAAAAGGAACATGAGTAATACTAGCTGACCCAGAAATAGTACTTAATGTACTAAATGAAGCTTCTAATCCAACAACAGTTAATACAATTTCAATATGCTTAACATAAGCAAAAGGAGGTAATGATTGAAATTGACCTGGAGAAATAAATTGAGCCAAATGATTAGACATCCATTGAGCTCCTGATGTAACTAATCTACGAGCTCCTGCTGAAGTAGTATTAGGAGCAGAAACATCAAACCACTTATAACCATATCCCCAAGTAAAAAACAAATGACTATTAGTAAAATGAATGTCTCCACTTTTTATTTGATTAACACTCTTCCACAAAAAGAAATTTCCTGATTCACCTTTGCCACCACCACCACCAGCACCACCACTATTAGCACCAGAACGAAGAGCACCAGTCTGCATACCAGCTCCATCTTCAGCAGCTCCATGAATTACTTCAACATCCATATCTTGCGTACGTTGAGTATTAGATCGTTTAGATCGTAAATTATATCCAGAAGGTCCAGGCTGATCTTCAGCTGCAGTACGCTTACGTGATTGCTCTAAAGCATCCACTTCTTGATTTAAAGCAGCAATACTTTCCAAAACTTCACCAACTGCTGCTAATTCAGGATCAGTTAATTCTTCAGTAATATTACGACGATCTGAATTCAAAGATTCTTTAATAGCATTCTTCTTTTTTTCAGCAACTCGTCGATTAATAACGCGAATAGCAGACCACGAAATCTTATTTGTTTGACCTCCCTTAGTAGTCCACTGCTTATACCGAGGCATCACTAGAATTAAACTTATTTACAACCTTCTTATATACTATTTAATATCTTATCATATATGATAACATTTTGACCTCCGATAAATTAACTAATAGCTTGCCAAGGCAACCCCCGACACCCGTGACCCCCACTGTGCACGAAGTGCAGCCTACGGCTACAGTGGGGGTCACGGGTGTCGGGGGTTGCCTTGGCAAGCT